>NW_027109975.1:203922-219012 GCF_000696795.3 Halyomorpha halys | reverse complement strand
TATATTAATAATATATATATAGTATTTAAAAGAGGAACATAAGCTTCTTCTTAAGGCTCAGTCAAAAATATTGAAATCTCGAAAAATCTGAAGCTAAGGGTGTAAATACCATGACTGCAAGACCTGAGCTCTAACAGGTATCCTAGAAAGCAAAATCGAGACATTTGAACGGAAAGTCCTCTGTACAGTTACAGGAGCAATCAAGGATTAGAACCTTAACACGTGAAGGAGAAGAGCTAACTGTGAACTTGTTGTAGGGACTGGTCTGTCAATATCTCATGATATGAATGCAATGAGGTTTAGATGGGCTGGGAAACAATCGATCAGGAAACCTCTAAACAATAATGAATGCCAGTATAGTTCACATGAGACTACCTGGAAGACCAAAAACTAGATGGATAGAAAGAATTAACAAAGATGTAAAAGAACTATCTGCAGAAAACTGGAAAGCAGACAGGCCAGTACAGGCAGACGTAGAGAAGGCTGGTTCGGGTTGGTTTGGAGAACTTTCCAACCGAAAAAATAAGGTACACATATGTAATTGTTTGGTTTCATCCAATATACTCCTATTATTATAATAGGTGAGAATTGACAGAACACCTGACCGATTACTAACCTATCTCTTCAAGTGTAAAGGCCCACTACAAATTAAAATTCAACCTCCGCTGGCAGTATTTAAATCGGCATTGCTTCTGACTCTGGAAGGATTAATTGAGTCCCAACAAGCTCGGCTACATAACTTCTAATATAAATATTATAATAATAAAATTTTATACCGATAAGATAAAAATTACAAGGTTCAAATATTCATTCATACAATATATACAAATATAGAAAATCAAATGAAAAAAAAAATGTAAATGATAACAATAGTACTCTCTGAATTAAAAGAAAAAATAATTAGTTTAAAAATGATGGCTGACCTCACATTACCTTAAGAAACAGTTTTAAAAAATTAGAATATGTTTAAACGTAAAAAAAGGTGGATATAATCAATTTCGAAATAAAAAATTACTGAAACAAAACTATGTTCTTCCGTTCAATCACCATTACAATACATGAGATGGATAAGATCTGTCGCATCTTAATTCAATTATTATTTGGGAGTTTACGTGACAACCACTATCAACTGCCATGCAAAAATTGATTGTGTAACAGTATTTCCACCAATTAAGCACCAAAGTAAGTACATCTTTACTAAAGATTTTCCGTTCTTTAAGTATAAAAGTTTCTTTACTTTGTCACAATGTACAGCTCTATGTTAGGCCTGAATAATTGAATACATTAAAAGCATATTAAATGATATTTCATATATGTTCCTTGAAACCAATCTCATGAAACAGTTGTATAAGTTAATAGAGCATGAGGTTTCAAAACGTTACTGCCCACTTCAAAAATAAAAGCATAATAAATCACGCAGTTAATTCAAAATACATCCTGCCCCAACACGGATCCACCTGTTTATTTCCGGAATGTCTTACACATTGTATGCGACACCCATAAGTCACGCTGTCACATATTGTTAGATTTTCCTCCTCAAAGAGACTCGAAGACCGAAGTACTCCACATACGCCTGATGTAACGTACCGGGAAATGGCCCAGTGAGGTTTCCCGGCCTTGGCTTTCTCCGGGATTGCGCAACCAACCATCTTCAGCCCCACTTTCACAGCAGAAAGGTCGCAATCAGTCTCTTAAATGACTGATCGACTAGTTATTATCAACTGCCGTACTCCAGATAACGTACGAGAGTCCAAAGTGGAGCTCTAAGGACTTGGTATTGCAACTCAGGTTAGCCACAGCTACTTCCTACAAGATAATATCTGCTGTTCCTCTTCCTGCTGCCTTAATTTTGATTGGCGCCAATTGTGGTTCTGTCACGTTCACTAGATTTTTTCAAAGAACATATTTTTAAAAAATATTATTCTAGGTTGCATTATTATTCCGTACTTAAGTTGTCAAAGAAGCTCTACCCCAATTTTCTTGTTGTGTTAATGATTTATATATTCAGGTTTTATTAGTCATAATGAGATCGGACTATTTAGATCAATCTATCTATTTACCGTTAATTTCTCTTTGAAACGTAAGCCATGGCTTAATTTTTTTTAAAACCTTCCTTTTAAATCCATTGTTATACAGGACGGTTTTAATCACTGTATTTTAAATATATTAATTATTCATTTACACCTCCCATTTGTAATCATTGATAAACTAATTAAAACTTTAATCATTAATATTTTATATATATAACTTAGAAAAACATAGGCGTCAGGGACTATACTGTGCCCGCAATACCTACCACAGACACGTACCAACGGTTTTTATTAAATGATATTTTTCAATTTATATATTTTCCTATTTTCTTCCGTTAGAAACGATTTTTGAAAAGATTGATTTTTTGTGTAAACATATTATCATATTATTTATTAGATAAATTAAATAAAAGGAATTTTTAAGAACTAATTAATTAATTAGAATAATAACTTAATATTACAAATTCTCCTCCATAAGAGTTCGTAAATGAATATCTTATTTTGAACATCTCATTTTTGTTTAATTTTTCATTTATATTTACATAATTCGTAGCCCCCCTCCATATTAGTTTACTTTATTGTCATCTTATTGTCTTACATTGCCTACATATTTTTAGCTGGCTTGTATCTCTTTTAGCCCTACTGAAGTAATTCAAAGTGGAAAAAAACTCCTAAAACACACGGTTATTGCGACAACTGCCTTTTCCTACATCCCAATCCCACGCCGAAAACATGGGGCTTTTTTATACTTTGTATACATTTATTACTAAATAATATAAAACCAGCCACAGTTTTATTTTTTTGAATATTAGTTAGGTTTCTAAGTTAACAGGGCTAATATGTATTCGCTCCATATCACAGTAACTAAATGATTTAGAGAATAAAAGGAATTTAGTTGCAAATTTAATATACACTGTTGTTGTTAAGAATAACATTTGCAAAATTTTAGTTATCAAGAAACTGGTGAAGTGTGCGGTTTTTTCTTTCCATTCTCTTCCTCATTAACCCGACTAACAAATCTGTTGAACTTTTAATGACATAATGTTCTGGAACTACTAAACAATAAAGGGGGGATATCCCTCCTTAATTTTTTAATTTTCTGTGTACTTCGATGGAACTATTCGAGATTTACCGAATTTATACGTGTTATTAATTTCGGTTTTTAGTACGTCCCACAACGGTATTTTTTTTCGAAAAACAAAATAGTATTTTTCTCACCATTCAGAAAATTTAAAAAAAAATTGGTTTCTTCCAAAACTGGAAGAAATTTTACATTCCCCCAATAAACCTTATACGATCCCTTCTGTGTCAGTTATTATTATCCGTAACTTAATGCCTTAACAAAATCTGTAATATATATGCAGATGCTTAAAATACTTTTTGGTCGCGAGTTATGATTATTGGTTGTTTGGTTGTTGGATTAGGTACAACTAAAAGTCTGATTTATTTTGGTAAATATTAATGCAATCAAAAAATATAGAGATTATTCAAGAACTGAGTGTTAATTATTTGACTTCAACTGATAAAATTGGGGTTCATATTTCAACAAAATGTTAACCCAGAGTATATATTAAAAAAAATTTCAGGAGCCCAAAATAGTTTAATTCTTTTCTGGACGGTTACCAGATCTCAACACGGTTTTGAACTGTTGCAAAAAACCTTTTCGAACAATTTATGTACGAGAAAAAGTTCGGTTTGAATAAGAAACTCAAAACTTCAATTGTTGAAAAGAGGAGTGATATTCGACAAAATCATGAAAAATCAAAGAAGCTTGCTAAATTTCTCTGTAATGTGATTATTACAAAATCATGTAAAGAAGCTTGCTAAATTTCTCTGTAATGATTGATTATTATTCCAATATACCAGTTGGTAATTAGGTGAAGTGGCCAAATTTTTGTCGCGTTTAATTTTTATGTTTTTTTATTAGAATCAGAAATAAATATGTTTCGTGAGAATGCCTTTTTTTGTTTGTTTTTTGCATTCTTTTCTAATCTAAATTAATCTTTTTATGGTAATATAGAATATTAGGATTATTTATAAAAATAGAAAATATATAAATCTTTGTTGACCAAAATTAACGATTATATGTACAAATAAATTATGTTAATTAGCACTTCAAATTTTGTCTGGTTATCAACAATCGTTGTTTCCCAAAACCAGTTGCTAGTTGATGATCAGAAACCGACGGCTACAGGAAGAATAGTTTTCAAATGTCATACATCTATAAGGAAATAAATTTCAGAATACGTGCTTCATAACTTGCTGTGACAATTCTCAATGCAAGTACGTAAAGGTGCGTTTGCACCGAAATGTTACCAGTCCCATTGTTATTAACGAAATACTAATAACACTTTTGTTACTTACATATTAATGCCGACAATTCACACCGATTAATAGGGAATTGCTTTTAATAGTTCTAAAAAAAATGGGCTAGTAACATTTGGGTATACTATTAACATCGGCAATCAAATAAAATCGGTCATTTCGAACTCCAGTGTTTTCCCCTTTTTCTCCCTTAATTATTTATCAAATTCTTTTTTATTTTTGGTTACAATTAAAACACTCCTTTTATATCAGATTAACAAAATTAAAGGTCTTTTGGAGGAAACATTTTATAAAATTCATCATTCAAGGCGTGTTAGACAATTTTAACGAAGATAAGACCTATCTGTTAATAAATACTACTTAATTGTACATTAATTTACGAAGTTTAATCAAAATCATTGTACCACTACAACCCAAGAAGGGTCAGAGGTTCAGTACTTTGTAAAGAAGTACTGTTACTAGACCAACGGTTGTGCAAGGAGGTGATTTGGTCAGAATCACGCTCGACCGCCAGATTTTTACCCAATTTGAGAGGTTAGGTGGATCCAGGAGGGTTCCAGAACCCACAGGAGTTGATTTACGGCTACAGTGTAGCAGAAAACAATTTTCTGCCCGGCCGGATTAGAACTCGGTTCCTTGGAGTTAGAAGTCACGCGCCTTACCCCGGAGCTACTCGCGCTCCCTACTTTGCAAGTATAGTTGCTACTAATTAATATCAACGTTTTGAAAATGTAATATTTGTAATTTTTTACCTTCAAATTTACATTAATTCGTTTCCCATTACGCCTTGAAGAGAGCGAACATTTTTTACATTGGTTGAACATGGTTCAAGCCACATATGTGTCAGTTCAAATGTAAATTGCATGTCTAAAAAGTGTAGTAAGCATCGCTTATTTATTCCACATCACGCTAAATCATTTCCCTGTTCCTGTTTCACACATAAAAATGGGAAACGTTAGAAAATCTTCCTTAGAAAGATTAATGGAGCTTAGTAAATCGTCTATAGAGCTGGCTCCGTGATCCAGCCGCGTGTTGTAATGATATTAACGCTTCCTTCATCTACGAGCGACAGGTCTCCCTCTGGAAAAGGATCATAGTGTTATTACGTAAATTGTCTCAGAGCTCTCACTTGGCAACTCCGGCTTGATGCCTAACCTGTTCCATGCGAAACTTCAGCCAAAGGTCATGCCAATATTTTGGAGATAGAACACTAAAAAAAGAAATTTCTTTCCTTAAGTATGGATACAAATAATTTTTCTATTAAAAATTTAAATTTATTTATATATAATTTAATTTATTGTTTGAGACTGCTTTGTTTATTAATTATCACAATAAAATATATAGTCTCAACATGCCTAATTTCTTATAACTTCTACATTTCGGACTATAACAATATCTCATTTATAATTCCATAGCTAACAATATCATTAAGAAGTTTATATGTTATTACGTCTCAGTCAAAATATATCTTAATCTATTTTTATGCGCTATTTTACTCAGTCTAATTTTATTAAAATTTCATTATCTATTACAACCTTATTAATATTTAAAATATAGTTTTAAAATTATTAATTAAAGATTTTTTTTTCAAATACTGTCTATTTGGAAAGTTTATTCTGCCCAACGTTTAGGAATAAAAATATCGTTTAATGTGATTCATAGTACCCACCGAAAAGCTGTTATTTAGTAAAAAAAAAACATATAAATAAATAAAAGAGGTCAGTGAGAAAAAAACATTTATGAAAAAAAGTAAAACCCGCCTGTCGTCGGTCATACCATTCACTCACTTATCTAAGAAGCTGACCCATATCCATATTAAAGTAATATTTTGAAGCCTATTAATATAAAAAAATAAAATAAAAATATGTTAAGGAGATAAGGGATAGAGAAAGGTTGTAAATAATAGAAGGTAAAACTGCTGATCATGAAGGATTTTTTAAAATTATTATTAATTTATAGAAAATGTAAAATTAGAAAAATAGAAAAGGTTGATAGAATGATATTCATAATAAATAAATTATATAACGGATCTGACACAAAATTATTAGGTAATGATCATCTGAATTTATAACTGGCCATATATAAAAATAATAAATTAGAAAAATATTTAAGCAACAAGAAACATAGAGTTAGTGGGGGAAAATCAAGGGTGTAGTATAAAACCCGGAATTGTCGGGATAAAATATGTATGTAAATGAAAAGCAAATGGTGTTGATGGAAGAACTTTATCATAATGACATCAATAAATAATAAATTAAAGGTAAAATAAATCAATATTATACTGAGATAAACAGAGGAGAGGAAGAGGAAGGTGGTTTGTTTAACCCTTCGAAAATCAATAAAAATCCTTTAAAAATTTGATTAGCTGCATAGTTTAGCGTAAATATACCTGCTTGATTTTGAAAAATCTTAATAGAAACGACTTTTTAGATCAAATTGTTGAAATGTGCTAATCTATTGTTTAAATTAAGATTTATAGAAATTCAGTGCAATATTATACGTTGTTTAATCTAAAGCATATGAAATTAATTTTTGTAAATGATTCCTTATATTACAATTAAAATTAACTTAGTGTGTGTGCGCGCGTTAAATAATATATTATTTCTTTGCATATATTTAAATCCTTATTTTTATCATATTCTTGTATCATTTTCTTTTATTGTATCCTTTACCTGCTCTTTAGTTTTAATACTCCTTTTTTTAAATATTAGATATCATCTTACATATTGTTTGTATTATTGTGTGTAGTTTATTCTTTTTTATATTTTACATTCTATTCTTATTTTTAATCAAGTTCATTCCATACTTATTATTCACTAATAGCAAATTTGTATCATTATTCACTTCATAACTTCTTTCAATTTTTTAATAATTTTTATTTATTTATTCTTTTTTGACTTTTTTATTTACTTTGGTATTTGGTTAACTGAATTATTTGTTTTATTGCTTGATATTGATTCATATTTTACTGTTCTAGCTTATAAATCGCCACAATCCACATTGCCTAATAATAAAATGTTTAACTAATAAATTCCAATTATATCAATCATTTTTATGTTATTTTGGCATGGACCGATATACGTTGTCATCTGGTAGGGCCGTACTATACTTTTCTGAATTAATAAACATAAACAAATATTTAAACGATTACTTCAAAATCAATAGTCATTGATGCACCAATATTGAACGTAACAATTTCAATTACTAATTACCGAAATAAATTGATTAGTTGCACTTTCTCCTTAGCCTGTGCCTTTCTCATTAACTAAGACTCAACCGAAGGAATCGATTAAACTGAACAGTCCACATAAGAGAATGTTGCTCTTGATTCTTTTGAATATTAAATTATCCATTCTTTCTTGATTGTATTACATAATGATACATAGTATACATAGTAAAATAATTATTTTAATATTTGTTTTAAGCTACATGAAAAAAAAGTAAGGACGAAAATAATTGCAAGAGAAGTAAATTTTGGGTACACGTCAACCAGTTAATTTTTCTTTAGTCAAGTATCCAAAAGATGATGATGCCAGAACAGTGTATCATACATAAACAATAGCGTTGTTTTCTTTGTTGCTAACATACCAAGATTCTTCCTCGAGACAATCGCTTCTGTTGCATGGCAGCCAACTGTTGCACATGCCCAGGAACCGGAATGGAGAGTTCTGTTCGGTTCTAGAAAGTAAGTTCTCCTGGAGGTGGAGCTGGCACGAAAGGGCACACAGTGGCTTAATTGTCGTTATCAGCCAAATTTCTTTGGAAAGTTTTTTTAAATATGTATGTACTGCAAGCTCATTAAGCGCGTGAGGATATTAGAAATGTTTGTTTAAAATATCCGGATGACTCAATACATAGAAATGTAGAAAGAAGGTAATCATTTAATTAAAACACATCCTTGTATTTGTAAATATTAGCAGCAGTAAGGGATTCTACTCCTTTCCAGTAGTCAAGCTTCAAATATTTTAATTAAACTACGTTTTATTACAACGTAACAAAGTTGATTAAACCATGTGCGCTAGGTTTATCTTGCACTGCAAGACTAATTAGGCCTTCTACATGTCTTGGCACACATTTTTAATTCATATATATTCATTCAAATAGATATGTGTTATAACTAATCATTAAAAGAAATTATACTAATTAAAACATCATAAAAAATATAAAATCAGTAAGTTATTTAAGAAAAAAAGAAGGAAAAACTTTATGTTAAAACGAGAAGATATTCAATATCATAACAAAACGATAGTACATGAAACCTGCCCTTAACAAGTCTGATTAATTTTCATTATTTTATGTATTAACTTTTTAAATTCAGTAAATGTTCTTGATGATCGGTCAGTGGAATTAATCTATTTATACAAATTGTTCAACTTATTTTTACCACGACAATTCCTGATATTTCATTCATTTCATCTTTAGCCCATGAGCTACACGAATAATAAGTCTTGTGATTGACCTATTTAAATGTTTAACTTTTTTTTTTGTGTATGTTAATTTCAAAATATTAAATAACTAATGATTTTGTCAACTATGTTGTTTATTTATGCTAATTACTGAAAGTTGTTGATAAAATAAGTCAATTTGCTGGATCCCAAAATTAAATTTGGTCGATCCACTTTTGTAATTTATGAAAAAAAAAATAATGAAGGCGAAAACTATAAACAAACAATTTTTATTTTGCTATTGCTATAGAATTCCTTTTTTGGAGTTTCTTGAGGTAGGAGTTAAAATAAAAAATTTGTACCTGAAAAGAATACAACAGTTTAATGAAGATAACGAAGCTGTAATGCAATAGGGGACGTTCGGGTGGTCTCGATTTTTCCCGCTCGAATCGAATGCCTCAGTTTTTCCCTTTGTTATTCCTAAAATTATTTAATATTTTGTATTTATCCACGGTTTATGATTACTAACGATGAGAACTATTTATTTTTTTTAAATAAACAAAATTATAGCTACATTAGGGGAAATAATTAATTAAACAGTAAATTAATGGACATATTAGCCCACTGAGGAGATCGTTAGTTTTTATGAAGTATTAAGGAACTTATGGGAGGCAGACAAAAAAATACATTAAAAAATGGGTGAAAATAACCCTAAAACAAATTCAAATGTTATTTGAACTTAGATAACCATCCCTAAATGTGATATGAATAGACACAGGACAACTTTCACTGATAACGTTCAAATACTGGGCCAATCCCAGCAACTAAATATTTCGCCACGGAAATCCCCACGAACGATTCTCTCTTCTGACGTAATAATAAAATTAATTTTGTTTGTTTTACAATTTTAAATTAAATTGCTCAAACTCTGAAAAAGACTCTGAAATATCAATTAATGTTTTACCCATTCAGGCATCAAGTGAACAAAAAAAAGATCTTATAAACAGCACATCCAGCATCAGCAGTCTAAATAAGGCTCACGAAATATCTCAAGACAATTCATCCATTGGATAAGATGAAGCTAAATCGGTTCATTAAATTATTAAACATTTATTGGATAATACATTTTAATCAATTCGTTGGGCTCACCACTTTTTATTGAAAGTTGTATTTTATTTAGCCCCCCCCCCAAAAAAAAAGTATAAACATTCATAACTGTATACTGAATTGATAATCTCAACAGCCTTAATAATTTGTACAATCGACCAAATATGCCCCAATTATTTCTAGTTCATAAAACAATTTCGATTCAAGAATTTTTACAAATATAATATTTCATATTGGAAGAAGATAGTTGACCGTATGAAGTAGATTGTAGAAAGATAGTCCGGTTGGTTGGTCCGGGTCAATATAAATATCGGGCCGCCCGTACGGTAATTTGATGTCTATTGTCGGTGCCGGTTCGAATCCGACCTGGGACGTCGACTTTTTTCATTGGGTGGTGGTCCCACGAAATGAAGAACTTTGACCCCCAACCATGGTTAGGCAATATAGGACTCCAATGGGAGTCTTGGCCGGAAAATAAAAAATAAACATATATATATATATATATATATATGTATCAACAATGTAAAAAGAAAACTATTTATTGTTAACCAACAACGTTTCGCCCCAGTTTGTTGTCCTTTGTACTACTATCAGACAGCCCTGACCAAGCCCTGCAAAGTAGGGAGAAACGTTAGTTAACAATAAATAGTTTTATTTTTACTAATTTGATACTTATATTGACCCGGCCTATCTTCCAAAAATAATATTTCATGATTTTAAATTTTTAAAAGAACTGAGTCACTGGAACGGATCCAGTTTGTATAAAATGGGTAATGGAATATTTAACGCTGAAAAAAAATTGATAGAGCTTGCGTAATCCACACATAATAAGTAGGTCATGAAGTAAATCCACTCCAGGCTAGCCCTCTTGTCAATAGGCTAATGTTATTAATGTATTTTTTAATCATTTTCCTACTCAAATTATTTCCACAATTACTGATCCCAAGGGAGTATAATGGATGGTTAAATTGAGCTATTGAAATTTCAAATAATTTATTCGTATTCTCGAATCATTTTATTTATTTTTTATTAACATTTCGTTATTTTAAGACCTCTTCCTTTTAACCTACCTAAGTGTAGGCTTGAACCAAAAGTCGCCAAAAAATGCAAAGAGAATTTTTAAAAAAATAAGAACACAAAAAACCATTAATAATTTAATGAGTTTGCTAGAATTTTCCTCGAGTAATTATTTGAATGATAAAAAACGAAGTTTGGTATATTTCTTTTTTCTGAATCTTAACCTCTAGTACGAATTATTTCTATGAAACGGGCCAAAAAAAAAAAAAAAATTGATTCGTTATATACTGCCTATTAATTATTTTTGTTTAAAATTAAGAAACTGGGTAGTGTATGTTAAAATTGAGAAATTGTGTCAGTATTGAGCTTAAAAGGCTGACAATTGCTTATGGTTTGTACGATATTGTGTTAAAAATTACTTAATCCTCAAGATAACAAAAAATAAGAAAGTAATAATAAATATATTGTAAGATGGACGAAAATAGAAAAAAAAACAAAAAAAAAAAAACGTTATTTTATATAAGTATAAGGTGTTAATTAGCATCATTGTTATTAAGTGTCCTTATAAAAAATAAATAAATAAAAGCGAAATTGAAAAATTACTAACAAAGATAGTGTATGATTTTTACATGTTCTGCTTTACTATCCTTATATAATACTGCTAGAGGACCATGATTGATGGTTGAGAAAATGGTTCTAGAGCGCATGGTTCAGAAGGTTCGATCCCCCCTCGATAGTTACAGTTAATATTTATATTTTGCACGGACCCCCTCAATGTACGACTTGAGGCAAAGAAAAAATTTCTAGACGTTTTTTTTTTTTTTTTTTTTTAACTAAATTATTTTTATCGCTCAAAGATTGCAAAGATGTTTGACAAAGCCAATATCTACTTTTTTAATTGTTTCTCTATGTAACATATTGTACTGAATGTTGAGAGAGTTTTACAAACAAACTGATATTCATTACTCATTTTCAAAATAAGATACATTTCATTAATAATTACTTTATTTATTACTATATGATATATCCATCTAATGACTGACCATTCGGTAAATAATCCCCGTGAGGTAGCTAGTTGGTAGATTGGATTAAATTAAGAGTTAAATGCGTGCCCTCACTATATTTGAGCTTTTGTCCTCACGAATCGAGTAGCCTTTTTGTCAATTAGTTACGCCTTGTTCGAATAACCCTCTGCCATTTCATCAAAGTTATGAATGCCTTTTTCATCCGTCTCTATTAACTGTTTTTGTCAATTTGCTACGACTAATTTATCTTGGGAAAACTCTGTATTGTGGGATTTTTCAGCAACTTTGGTACTTGAAGTTCCTGGATTAGTGTAAAGTAATAGATTAGACATAAGTAGGATCAATATCACAAATCATTTTGGATACGAATCGTAGGTGACTAAATATATCCAGGTACTATTTATCGATTTTTTTTTTCTTTTCGATTCAGTAAGTCTCTGTTGTTTCCATATAATTCGCACAACATTAAAGTGTTCTATAAATTAATAAAATTTAGTTTAAATAATATATGTAAGATATCTATTACTAACCGGAGATATCATAATTTTTAATTTCAATCATAAATTTCTTAATTATTTTTCATTAAGAGTTAGAATGCCATTTATAAACAACATTATTTTATGTAAAAATTCAAACTTTTATATTCATATCTTCGTTACAAAGGACGTTTCGAGCTAAACCACCAAATCATCAATCTTAATTATAAATTTATTTAGCTACATAATATTTAGATAAAACATATAAAAATGTGTTATACAGAAAAAAAAAATCGCCTGTTATATTTTATATTTATTTTTTTTTGTAAATAGACTAATGTTCAGCAGTTCAGACTGAGCCTTATTATAAGAAGCACATATTAAAGATATTAAAAAATAATTTCTATTACGTTATAAAAATCAAATCTTAAATACATCTCATATATGGATATTTGTTGCGGATATATAATATATAATAGATGACATCACATAAGGTAATTTATTAAGCAAAACGAACTACCACATTAAGGTAATAGATGAGAAAAGTACGTATTGTAGGATATTACGCAGTTATTATAGAAATATGTGAGCTATTATAGATTTTTTCCTCGAAATAATATAATTGACAATATTTATTAATTATTATAAACAAAACCCATCAGAAATAGATTACAAAATTAATTAACATTATACTATTTTTATATCAAAAACCTATTTTGTGACTAATAAAATAGTTTGATTAATTGATACTTAACTTACTGCCCATATCCTTCACCTTTCGATTTCGACACACTAACTCAAATGTGCTAGTGAACAGATCTGGCTCACTCATCTTCTTTTGACGATGTAATTAACTATGGCGAACCATTTATAGCTTTTAACCCATTGACACGATTACATAAGCCTCATTAATTATCGAAGAATGAAAACGAAAATATTTAATCGTCACTTGAGCTTTCTTTATTGACGCAACTCTTTCAAGCAATCAATTCTTGACTGTCAAAGGCTTCTTCCTGCTTCCGTTTGTTATGGGGTTTGAATGTTGTTTTGTTTCAGTGTGCGTGCTATCTATTAAGATATATTTATATATCTTTTCTTCAAAATGTTCGAATCTTTCCCTTTTTTTTTTTCGAATTCGAATAGCATTTATCAAATGGATTAAGGGTTCTCTAAAAGATTTAAAAATTAATTAAAATAATAATTTTAAAATCAACAACCTGCCTATACTTCTAAGGATAGGCTAGACACGTGGGATCTCCATTTTTGATGAAACTTTTTTTATCGTATTAAATAATTTTAAGTATAAAAAAGTACAAAAACCAAAAGTCGTTTCCTATAAAGTGGACCAAAACTATTTCGTTTATGAAAATCCAAGTCAGTCTCTATTTTAGCGTCTATTAAAACTCTGAAATTGGAATTTTCATATAAATAAATAATTAAAATTTTTTGCTTGATTTTTGAAAGATTTTTTTTTTTAATGCAATGTGTCTCGTCCTGGAAATAGATTTATAACTCCTTACAATTCTTTCCAAATCCAACGTAATAGCTGTTAGAGAGCTGAATTTCCGCTCTTTCAACATATCCCAATATCTTTATTCCTTTACATGGAAGAAAGAATAGTTTCAAATAAAGACAAATTTCTGAAACATTTTATTTTATATTTCCGGTTCTAATTCGTTTAAGAAGGTCCAATTGGTTCCATTTCGTGAAGTTTGGAGACCCTTTTTTGCTTCGTGTAGATTAGTGCTTTAGTGTTAAAGTTATTACAATTTTTTTGAAAAGATTTTTAAAAAGAAATCGAAATTTTTTTTATTAATACCAAAATCGATTAATAGGGTTCCTTGTGTGCGAAAAACAAATATTATCATTATTTCTCTATAAAAAAATATTTTGTCCCACTTTGCCTGTTTTGTCTGTCTAAATACTTTTAAAATACTGTGCTGTTATTATGTCATTGTGAAGTAATAATATACGAATTGATTTTTTTCCGGATGTAGAAAAATAAAAACATGTAGTCAATAGTATTAATTGAGTTTAATTGTACTCCGAATCACAAAAACCAATAATCGCTTCCTATAAAATAGGTAAAAAAAAATTGCCTTTACAAAAAAGCAAGTCAGATTCATTTTTAGCCCTCCCAAAAACCCTTAAATATTAATAAAATACAAAATATGTTTTATCTGGCCCATTTGCAACGTCAGATGGTCTGAATTGTTTCAATTGTGTACCCACACCTCTCAATTTCTAGTCGACTGACATTGTAAAGTGGATCACGTAAATCATTTTTTGTATTTTATGAAAATTTTGATATTATGAGGTTTTGCTTTTATGTTTTTTAATCAATCCACATAATTTATTTAGTCAAAAACATTTAAAATTCAGTACCACTACATCATTATGATCTTGGGTCAAGAGTTTAATAAGGAAATACCATTACTTGACCAATGGTTATACAACAAGTTGATGTGGTCAGTATTTATCATCAACCTTCAACTTTTATATTAATCCAATTCAGGATAGATAACCACATTATAAAGCTGAGTGTAACCCAAGAGGATATTCGAAATCAGAAATAATTTAATATAAACTATAACTTAACCTTCATAACCTTCATCTAAAGGAAGTCAAGAAAAATATAACGTCCCCGAGGTTTTTATTTGAAGGAATATTAATTAATGTACCCAGCCCCAATAGGCACCAAGTGCCAATGAATAGATGTGCATAT
>NW_027109975.1:178585-203811 GCF_000696795.3 Halyomorpha halys | reverse complement strand
AATTTAACTATAGTTCATATCATCGGAATTCAGTGCGACATCGAATTTCAAATTCATGAATGGTGTAAAAAAAAAATATATATATATATCGATTATTTATAACACCATATTGATATGTAAAAAATAAGCAACCTATTGATAAACTATTTAAATTACCTCCAAACAAAAATTGATTATCAAAACCGATGTCACAAAACTTCCTAAGTTTTGGAATTATTCTGATTGCAAATAATCTCTGTTAAAAACAGGTAGAAGTTATAATTAGTTTCAATTTGACCTAACCCGGTTTCGAGATGGTGCTACCCTATGATTAGTCCCTTAAGAGAAAGTTAACCTGATTAATGTTTTTATTTTTGTTTTTCGCAACTCGTCAGGCGGCTAGGCGTCTCGAAAAAATTCTTAGGAATCTGGATCAAGGCAGACAGATTAGGTAATGTGTATCCCCATCATTTCCACTACGTTTCAGTTAAAAGTTACATAGTGAACAGTAGGATGTAGTTAATAAGCTGAAAGACTGCGATAAGGTTTAGTTCCAAATCCTATTTTGAGACTACATTTGTAGTAACCTACAGAATTGTTTGCCTACGATTGAAGTATCCTGTTAAATTTAGTTTGACAGTAGTAGTCTGACATATTCTTATTTGGCAATCAACGTTTCAATTAAAATGTCTGTCAAATTAAAAAATCTAAATATTGAGTCAAACCTTCAATCTACAGTTCATATGTACAGAATATTATACAATTTTCCTCTTGAATTCATAGGACTCATCATAGGATCATCCAAGATCCTAGGAATCATAGGACTTTTGAGATATCTTTTCAGCTAGTTGGCCCCTGGAGCGCAAATACACCCCTGACATAATTCGAGATAACTCTTGAGATACCAAAGAGAAGATTATAGAAGAAAGCGGCGTCCTCACAAGGTCGTACGAGGGTTATGTAACCCAGCTGAAGGCGAAGACCGTGGAGACCTGTGTTATGGCTAAGGAGACCGGGAACCGAGGGTATAAGGCAATGAACTCGCGCGGAAGGGCCCTGCTCAGAACATCTTGATCTGCTTTAATCAAACGATTATTAACAATTCGGATTCGCAATTCCTTGCTTAAGCCGTCATATCTTGTGAGCCTGAAAAAAAATCGCAATACAAAAAAAATAGTGCATCATTATAGAGATATCTCTGACAACTATCGTTTTCTAGAGTACTTACATATTTTTTTTTTATTTAAAAGATGTTTAGAATTTATTTTTTAATTAATAATAGTATATTTGATTCTTTTCAGTTTTAATTTGGTTATATTACAATTAAATTGTCTTCGCTTATTATTACATATCCACTATGTTTTACATTTTAGTAAAAAATAAAAAAATGTGTTAATATAAAATAAAATACAGCATATTATTGACGATTTTTACCGCGGTATATATTAATCCCGTATATGTTTATATATGTTTAATTTAATAATAACTTATTACGGTTATTAAAGAATTTAGGAAAGATTTATAAAAACTATGATTCAATTTGTTTGTGTATACATGTACGGTTTCTATTTTTAATTAAGAACGTTCCTTAGTTATTCTTTTGCAATATTGTAGCTTCTTATGGGACAGGCGTACGCTATGATTGTTTCTGATTTATAGAACATCAATTTCATTCTGAGGTATATAGGGATGTATTAATGGGATTGAAGGATGTATCAATGGATGTTTCAATGGTCATATGGGCTTGAATTTAGCTTTACAAAGTAAAAAAGTAGAAATTCAGCTTTTCGACGGTTGTAGTAACATAGGATTTGGACATAATTGGGAAGTATGAATTGTTTCCGTAAATACGAGATATGGGCAGGAAAAATAACCACTATAAATCAAGTCTAAAAATTACAAATTTTTTGTAAGTATGAAAATACACATTCAAATGTTTCGAATGACGCTTATAACAAATCTGACTTGATTATCCAAATTTTTTGGGGGCAATTGGGAGAAAAAACAATTAATTAGTATATACTAACCATTAAATAACTACAGTGCAAAGCCAGAATGAGGTAAAGCAAAACATTGTTAAATAATTAAATATGTTATTTTGGATTTGATCAATGAATCTTGTCGGTTGTCTATTTATGTATTTATTTATCAGATTATTAATTGCAATTTGTTTTTAATAATATACTTTATGATACATAATATATTATCTATTTATAATTATACTTTTCTATCTTACTATTTGGTTTTTCAAAAGTCACCTTATAAACTTTAATAAAACCACTAAGTGTTTTTATTATCCTCGCAATGTTTAGCTGAATAACATTATCTGTCGGGCGGGTGTCAGCCTTTCATAGCACTTGAGATGACAGGATGGACTATCTTGAATAACATTTATTTCTATTTCGTTCTGTTTATTTCGATTGATATTTATCAAGTACCTTAGCAGTTTTAAAAGATTTTCATTTTTATGAAACGGAATAATAATCCAGCATATTATAGGTTACCTATTATACTATACCTATTTGTTATATTATACCTTATATATACATTACCTAGGGTTAATGCTTTGTATACATACATTGTTTTCTGTACATGAACTGTACAAATAAACTTAGACAATGAATTTTAAATAACCATATTTTGCTTACATTAAAATTCTGAACCATATGGCTAATAGTCCACTTGGGACAAGAAAGGGATCTCGGGTGAAAATTTTTTAAGAAATCCGGAAAATATGCCCATATATGTTTTTTAGAATGCTGATTACTAATTTTAATATCAAATTTTCCGAAAATATGAATAAATTCAAAAAAGGAGAAAAAAAAAATTGTTTGCTACAACAGTATGGGAATCGTGCATTTTTCCAGCTATATCAGCTTATACTAATTTAAGTTATAGTAAATTCCTTTTTACTTAATATATTTTTTTTAATCAGTGATAATTTAGGAGCAACTGATGTTTAGTTTTAAGAGCGGTTCAGTTATATGAAAAACAGGAAAGGACCTCAGTGGAAAGTTCTTTATGTTTTTTTTTTTTCGAATTTCAACTTCTTAACCTCAAATTTATACCCATATAATAAATTAAGTATAGAAAATTAATCTTTTTTTCTAAATTCTGAAAATCTCGATTTTATTCGAATATATTGTATATTAAAGAAGAGTAATTAACGTACAATTTAGACCCTAATGATTATTTAGTTTACCCGCTTCGATTTGGATTTGGATAGTGATGTATTTTGCTATTTGTATCAGTATAAACCATAATAAGTCTAAGATTATAAGAATAAAATTTTGAAGTAAGGAAGCTAATAAATCACCCATAAAAGAAAAAAAAATCGATTTTTTAAATATGTTCCGAGCAAATAGGATCACAAAGTATAAATTCTTAATTTTCACCACATAAACATGATTAAGCACTTTAAAAACCAAAATGTTCCGTATTAATACCCCATAGGACTGGACTATAAAATGAATAGGCAAATATTTTGTATAGTTTAGTTCCGAGAGCGCAGAATTGTCTATGTTTATTTTATGTGATTTTTATTACATTTCTCTCTCTAAAACATTCGTTTTTAACAAACTACATGCCTCAACGCATTGTTTGTTGTATTGTGAATATGTGAACTATTTATAGCTTTGTGAAAAGGAATGTCAGTGGCATTATTCAGTATTTCACTGCAAATAACTAAAATGATTTTTGAGTACAGCAGCTACTCCGGTTATAGTATAATTTGACAATCAGTACGGAACGTCCAGCGTGTTTATGAATGAATCACCCGCAGAACAGGAGTTCCGCCATTCGTAACAATAACTGTTAGGTAAGTCGGTTTTACATCCCTAATTACCCCGTTTATATTACATCTTCTTTCTTCTTCTGAGGAAGAAAATATAAAATATCATTCTCAAAGATTTCATATTGACAATTCACATTTAAAAGTATTAGATAAGCTTTTTTTCATACACATAAACATTAAAATAAAAGATATTAAATTTCCTATATTTTTAAAAATGTGATAACATAAATGAAAGTATGCTTTCCTAAAAGTAACTCACCATGTAGTAATCAGGAATTAAAAAATGTATACAATAAATTTGTGATAAAATTTAAAATGAAAATAGCATAACTATGAAAGTTGCAAATAAATTAAAATTTAATATTATGTGATTTAATTTTAAGTTGATTTATAATATAAATATCATTTAGTTTATATAATATTTAGCTATGATTAATTCATTGTTATCTGAAAACTTGAACAGATCGGATTCTTCATGTATAATGTTTATATATGTTTCAGTTGAGTGCGGCCACTCAGGTTTTGGCAAGCATATGTTATTGTAATAGGGTAATAATAAAAAAATAAGTAATGATTACCTTATAATTGTTATAAAGCTTCCAAGTCCCAGAATTATAAATTATTTTTCATTCCTTTGATGGAACGAATTATTTTCACGATCTGCCGGAGAAAAATAGTTCAATTTAAAAAAAATAATGGGTTGATTTAAAAATAATATGGGGATAAACTTTGAAAAATGAAAACCTATAACGCTACAATCCATGAATGGTTCAGTACTTGGTTAGGAACAGTACTGGTTCTTGAACAATGTTGTACAAGGAGGTGACTTATTCATGCTCATGATCACGCTCAAACGCCAGATTTTCTCCTAATTAAGGGTACCTACTTTATGATGAGGTGGAGCGGTTATAATGAAACTGCAAATAATTATCTGCCTCAGCCGGATTCGGATTCCGGTCCTTGGTGTTAGTAGCACAGCGCTACCAACTGAGCTACACCGCTTCCGTTGTATCCTTTATTACTTAGATAAACTTGTCTTTATTAAAAAAATATTCTTTTAATAGATTCATTAATCAGTTTACATTATTCCAAATTTTTTATAACACACTCAAATCGAAAGTGGCAAAACATGTGGCGAAGGCTCCTTCTCCCTCTTAGGTCATCCTCCTCGTTAACTTTATTTTTGTTTTTTTATTGTATGTTTCCGTGACCCAATAATTTTGTAGTTTCTATTCATAAATTAAAGAACATTTTGTTGTGTTTATATGATACTTAAATGAACTTCATTTTCTTTTTAAATCAAATTCATTCATTGAAGACCCAGTTTTCACTTTAAAACGGAATGATCTAAAAGTCACATCTATTGCTTAAGCTAAGTTTAGCTCTAACTATAGCCCTGAAAATCTGACTAAAATGAAATTAATTATATACCTTTAAATTTAACAGTGATAAATTTGGAAAGTTAAGAGATATTTGTTTGGTTAAGAGAAAACAAGAGTGAAGATGAATAAATAATGAATATCAATGAATTAATAAATTGAAAAAAATAAAATATCATCTTAACCGAATCAAATTAAATTATCTGTACAACTATTTATGGCTTTCAAACTTAGTCCAACCTTCAAATGTTTTGACCATTTGAGTTTATTTTTATTTTAAACTGAATATTTTATATAATTTGTATAAATAATGTTTATTAATTTATTTTACATGTTTTATAATTCACTCCTCTAAGTATGAATCTGATTAAAGAATAACAAGCTGAAAATAATTCACCAAATAATTATAAAAAGAAAATTTGTATTGCAAAAGTAATATTTTCATTTCCTGGATAGTCAAGGAATCCCTTTAAATGTTATTTGAAAAGATTAAAAATAATTATCAATTAATTTCAGTTAATAATCTTTATATTTTTTCTAGGGTTACGTTTGAGTAACATCTATTGCTTAAACTATTTTTAACTTTAGCTACATTCTAGCCATAATTATTAGGTACCATGAAAATTTTTAAACACAAAGTTTATATTTATTTAAAAATTAAAAATCTTCATCTACAGTCACTATGGTAGTTACACATATCTGTTTTACTTTGTCCTAGTAAACAGGAATTGGATAAATTATTTCAGACTTGAATAATATACAATTAAATCCTAAATGTAACTGTAATAAATTAATGTTCAATAAATTTTAATAGTTAAGAGGAATTTTATTTATATGGCACTATAAACGCGAAAGTAAATAAACATTTAAGAGTCGCTGTGGGTGAGTTATATCATCTGTGCCTTCGCCTTCCACCTGTGCATTATGCAAGCTAATAAAATTAAACGTATCTGAATCGCGACCTACAAACAAGAAAAAAAAATGCTTGGAATTGAAAATATATAAATTTTTTGTATCTATTTCAATTTAATTTATTTTGATTGCCTCGGTTATTAATTTAAGTTAATAATGCAACAATGTTTCTCATCAAAATTAAACCGGATAATACTTAATAAAACCCGATTATTTAATATTCTATGTATCACAGACTATTATTATTACAAAAGTAATATATATTAAGGTAATATATTGTTATAATCTTCTAAAAGAAAATTCATCCAAAAAATTATTATTTATGAGAAAAAAAAATGATGAATTTTCATTAACTATCGTTTAGAATATACATTTTGTTTATATTTAAAGATGAAATGACCAGTAGTATTTATATACTTTTTAAATTACTATAAATTCAGCTTATTTAATTTAAGTTCAATATCTTATGATTGATAAATTGTACTATCGAATGTACGAACTACAATGAAACCTACACATAAATATTTATAGGTACTCAGTATGCATTCACATGATTCTATCGTATCACTATTGCCTTTTAACCAGTTAAAGCATTAATAGTATTGTATGAAAGATTATTAACGCAATGATATTAGGAATAAAAATATCAGAGCTTCGTATCTAATTTTTTAATTATTGGCCTTCGAGCTTTGAACTTTGACTTGAGTGATAAATTAGATATCGATCGCATCGTTTAATAAAAGAAAAAAAAAGTGAAGTTCTGAATATGAATAAGTCCATAAAATGAAATATATAATATATCAAATATTAACTAGATCAAATTAACATTTACGTACAATGATTTTTTTACTTTCTAATTGAAATCAAATGATTAAATTTTAAATTGAATGTTTTATAAAATCTCTATTAATAATTTTAGTAATTTTTTCTTCCATAAATCTGATTAGGGAATATGAGGCTGAAAATAATTTACGAAATTATTACTTATAAAGATAAATAATTAAAAAAGTAACATTTGAGTTACTGTCAATTGTCAGAAGTCAATTAAATTTTATTTTAAAAGATCAATAATTTATTGTAATTACTCACCTTTAAATTTATTGTGAACAAGATTAAATTTGACTACATAATTTGTGTAGAATAAATCTTAATACATTATTGTTATTGTTGTATTCCAAAACCTGTAATACGATCTGATTAAGTTAATGACTATTTTTCTTTTTGATGTGATTTATAATTTATAATTTCTTTTCTGTATTTATAAGAAATTTTAATTAAATATTTCTTAGTGAGTTCTTAAACGTGCACAATGAATGCTTTTTTTTTTTTTATTGATTTCCTTCTTGTATGAATAAATGAGTATAACATAAACTTACAAGTTTGGGATCTTTTCCAATTAAAACAACTACTTGAAATCAACTTGTGCCGCCACCTGTTGATGACAAGTTAATTCTGAAAGAAAGGCTACTCACTGGGGTTGAGGGCGTAGGTAAGCTTCTTGATGAAGTTGGCTATCCTGACGGCGATGATGATGACCGGGAAGCCAATAAGCTGTACCGGCAGCTCGAACTGGCCGAAGACAGGAGGCAGTGCCAGAGCGAACAAAACGAGCGAGAGGAGCCGCATCTCGAGCGCTTTCAGGCCACGCAGTGACTGCCGAGGAGTTGCTACCCCACCAGCCGAGTCCCCTCCAGGCCCTTTCTTCGGGATGGTCATCCGCCGCATTCCTTGGACACTGTTTATGGAATATTAACTAAAGAAAGCTACTATATAAATTAAATCCTTTAAGAAATAATATAATAAAAAAAGTATATATATGTTTTGAGGGCATATTGTCATATAAGATATATCTCTATCCTTTCGGATTCATCCCTCGTGAAACCTTGAAAAGTTGGCAAAACGTTGGTTATTAAAAACATTTTTTTTTTTTTACTATCGCCTAGACCCATCTCTTGCAAATTTTTCTTTAGACTTGTATCTCTCTACTACTGAGTTTCTAGTGATAACCGAGGAATATTTTATTTTACATAAAAGGAAGAATAATAAAAATAGGTCGTAAAAAATTGAGTTTAACTGTTGTAGAACGCATTTCACGAAAAAAAAAATGAGGCACTTAATTAAATGAAGTTAATTAAAATACTGGGATAAATACTTAATTTTTTTCTGGCCTACACTAAACTGAAAAAAAAATTGCACACTTTGAACTAAAGAACATAAGTAAATTATAGTTAGCAATTTGAGCAATGAGTAGTACAATTTAAAGATCAGTTTTATAATTCATTAAACGGGTGTTAGTCCGCCGTAAGGCGGGGGAGGGAGTACCTACCTGGTATAAGAAATGTTTAGTTGTCGAATCCTAATATGAAGTTGGTTTTTAATTGATTTTTTTTTAACCTTTTATATTTATTTTTAAAGGATATAGCAATCTTGATGATTTTCTATTTTTTCAAAATGTATGTAATATGTCTATAAATTGAAAACTAAAATTTTTCTTACTTGTTGGTGGTGTATTTAAAAATTAAATTTGCACTTATTACTACTCATGTCGGGTCTGAGGTGCAGTACTTTGAATGAAAGTAGTGTCACTAGACCATCGGTTGTGCAAGAAGGTGATTTAGTCAGAATTACGCTCGACAGCCAGATTTTCTATCATACCAAAGGTATTCTATTTATAAGACTGGGTATCTGGAGTATCTGCCACAGGAATCCTAGGCCTAGGAGCTAATAGTGCCTTGCCACTGAGATGCCCAATCCCATGGGATTTATTTGTACATTTTCCTAGATCAACTTGAAACCTTTATAGCTAATATATTTTTTGACCATATTTGATTGTTTTATTCCCGTTGGAAAGAAGAGTTGTCGCTCATTCTGGCGATAACCATATCGAATATATTTAGTAGAATTAAAAGCAATAAAAAGTTGCTCGAATATATGTAATTGTAAAAATTTAATTAATTAATATTCGAACATATCAAGTTGTAAATACATTATCTTATACCACAAATTGATGCAAGGAAAGATTTTCTTGATATATGAGCAACAAAACTAGAATTGCATATCATGAATTCCTGGTGATTGAGAAAACTGCGTTCATTTTCGGTTTCAGCCTTATTCAAAGCTATCGTGACATAAAATGACCTATAATTTTGAAACACCTCATATGTGCATATATACATACGAGTATTATGGTAACAGTTAAAACTAGGAATAATTGCATAAATAAAGAAACAATTGAATAAGCTTTCCAAAAAACAAATTTATTTTATTTTATTTTAACTTATACATTTGTATTATAAACATTTATCAATTAAAATTGCCCAAATCCAATCATTACAAACTTAATCAATTTTCAACAAAAATTTACAGTTGAACGACTATCTAGGAATTATCATACGAGACTGAAAAGACAGGAAACTGCTTGTCAATTTCGACTGTTAAACACTTACAAGAGAAACGATTTAAACTTCCAACTAATTACAAAATATTTATTTATATTATTATAATAAGGCCTATTTGGGCTTACGGAAGGGAGATTTGAGGCTTCACTAAACCATCGAATTGCTCTAGTATCTAATCTAAATTCCTTGGTAAATCCTTAATACTTCTTACTTTGTCATAAATCAATCATCCTTCGGGACTTCAATGTTCCATATGTTACCGACTTGGCCAGAACCAAATACCAAACCTTCCATGATAAACTTTTTAACCACCCAAATCCACTTGTTTCTAATCTAGCTTCTTCATTGCTCGATAATCCTCCTAGGCGTCTGAAAAGAAGATGGTCTCGAGATCTTCTTTCCTAGAAATGCTACTGGAGTCCTATCAATGGGTGGATTCTCTATATCTCTGAATCTATTGTGTAACTAACATGATATTGATTTATTGTGTATATTTTAAATATCAAGAAATAAATAAATTTACAGTGAGTGTTTGGTGAGACAGTACTGAGATCTAATGGAAACCTTAAGCATGAATAGCTTGATTCGTGGGTCCACGGTTTAATGATGTAATTGTTGTGTTTTAGCATAATTACTTTTTCATTAACAAATATCGTAATATTTTCTAGTGTGAACTGGTATTGTGTGAACGCAACGTATAGGGCTGGCAAATAAGTCCTTTCGGTTTTTATATTCATGTTTTGTTTATAATACGTCATATTTTTCTGATGCAATTAATCCCAACAGAGGATTGTTCATCCTATTTGTAATATGTAAACAGTTATGTCTGCTGACACTGGTTAAGATGAGACGGAAATATCCGTCCAAAAAATAGGGATATTTTGATTTATTACTTCAAGAAAGGAATGCAAGCTACAGCGGCACATAAAAAAATATGAAGATAAAGTATGGTGGGATTTCAAGGGTGTGATTTTTATGAGCTGTTGCCACAAGGTGTATCGATCTATTCCACTCTGTACTGCTCACAGTTAACAAAATTGACTGAATCAATTTGAACTAGCAAATCGAAAGGGCATCGTCTCACATCATGACAACGCTAGACCCCACACTTCGTTAGTCACCTGTAATAAATTGTTAACCCTTGGATGGGATCTTTTGCCCCACCCTCCCTATTCACTGGACCTTGCTCCTACTGACTGCCACTTATTCCGATCTCTACAAAATTTCTTTTCTTCGCCACTTATAAGTGGCTAACGGTTTGAAAACGAACAGGGTGTCAGGGAGCACCTTTATCACTTTTTCGCAAATAAACCACAGACATTCTATGAACATGGGATTATTCAGTTGTTGGAGAGATGAGGTAAGGTAATCGAAAATAATGGACATTACATTGTAAATTAAAATAAATATTCTGTACAAAAAGTACTTAGTTTTCTTTCACCCAAAAAGAACCGAAAGGACTTATTTGCCAACCCTATATATGAGTTAATATTGAGTGAGAGTGATACCCTGAACACTTGACCCAGAAGTGATGTCTTACATTTCATTATGTTAGATAGATAAAAAAGATTGATGAATATATCAATAATTAGTAAAGGAAGATGTTATTTGAAGTTTCTTTGTAGTTTATTGAAAAGTTAAATTCATTAGTACTACAATTCGTCACTTCTGTCGGTTCTGAAATTCTTTTCCTCTCCAGCCTTCCCAGTTTTTTTTAATTATCACTAGCACTATACTAAGTATAATGATTTCATCACATTTATTATTTTTCTGACTATATATCATATAAAAGCCAATTGAAATGTATTTAATCTTTCATGGTGTCTCAAAATATACTGGTAAATACATCACTTGCTTGCCATAATGACATACTTTGAAAATGCTGACTCTCTTTGCAACAATTTATGAAATGGTATAAGGGTCATTACATTTATTACTTACTCATCTTTCTTACATTAATATAATGTTACATGTACCAATTGAACTTTGAATTGTTTCAAAATATTTCTTTCCTTAGCTTGGTTTTGAAATTAGTCATTAGGTTACAAAAACAGGCAACGCAACAGGATAATTAACAAAGAATTACTAAGTTGCAATGCGTGATCATTGGTGTTCCAAGGCGATGGATCTATCAGGCACACTGTCTTTTAAATTGGATAGTAACTTTAGTATTTTGTTGTAGTCTTCATGGAGGCTTAAGGGCATAACATTACGGTCTCCAACGACTTTTTATTTAGTGTCTTTTTTATTACCCTCAATTTGCAATATCTTAATAGGCTTTAGAAGTCATTAATGGCGTTCTTTATCAGTGGTGAGAAAGCCTTCTTAGATGACACCTAACTTTTAAGTGTGTATCGGACTCCTTAGGCTGTATGAAATATCTAATTGCTGAGCTTAGATAATGACCACTTGCCCTCCCTATATAAACGTTACTGATCAAATAATTGTTCTTCATTAAGTACTGAACACCATGACATGTAGGACAATTTATAGTAGGATAATTTATATGTTTTTTAATTACATGGTTGAAATACAACAATAAAATAAATATTCTTTAATATTTATAGATTTTAATAGATTTAGGTTGCCTGCTGTGTAAGACTAATTAAATTATCTACAAAACAAAACAATTTTTTTCTAAATAGGACAAGTATCAGTGTAGATACAGATTATTTAGGCTTTTTCTTTATTCCCTTGACTTATGTATTTATTAAATTATTTCTTTTAACTTATCTATTCATTGAAGTATTTCTTTTGACTAACCTTTTGTTTTTTCCTAAATCTGTATAATTATTTTTTTTTTAAATTTGAGTTTCTTTGTATCAACTGGTCTACTGCGATGACTATTATGTCTATGGTTTGACTTCACATTGCTATCTGATGATAAATTTGTTTTATTTGTTTTACGGATCGAACGTGGATAGCGGATCACTGGAAAGGGAGAATAAAATTGTCAAGTTAATGAAATAACATTTTTTAATTGATAAAGAAAGAAAAAATAATAAAATATTTGTATCTAGTATGTGTAGTATTTATTTTTGTAGACGAGTATTGATTGTAAAGCAAAAAAAAGTTATATCATGTGAATATATGATGTTTATATGTGTCCGATAATGAATTGATAGGTATGCTGTGTATTGTAACAACCTAATGTAATTGGGCAGCATGGCTAAATAAAGTATTTCTCTAATAATAATAATTTTCCATGAAAATTTTTTTGGTCCTTACATTTACTCCCCACTAGTATAACCTGATATCCAACGATGAAATTAGAGACTTATTTTTCTTTGAGGAAAAGGTCAAAATATGACTTGTTTTTTTAGTTTAATTATTTTTATTTAATTTATTTAATTTTCTCATGAATAAATTTTTTATTTGTTTTGTTTTTGTGCAAGATTAAAAATCACCACCGAAACGTTATTTTTTGGTGAATTTTTATTATTAGATATATTTCATGTCACTAATGCTAAAAGGCTACTGTTTTTTTTGTTTTTTTTTAAACGAAAATGTAATATTCAAAGGTGCTATTTAGTTTTTTTCAGGGTATAAATATATTTCGAATTATCTATACAAAACTACCACTAAGCAAATTTTCAATTACAACAGACTCTCGTTAATAAACAAAAATTAAAACCTGGGGGCTTAAGTAAAATTATGCATATAAATAGAAATATTTATATGTAAAGTAAGCCAAAAGAAGAAAAGCCATAGTAAAACATTTTCTTTACTTTTTAATCACATCTCGTGAATCAGTGAATGGATTTTTTGGAAACAACTGAACGGATTTTTCAGTTTTGAACAATTTTTCGACTTTGTAGGCCAAAAGGAAAAGGTTCCAACTTTTCTTTCGATTATATGCTATAATTCGTGAACAGCTGAATTGATTTTTCTGTAGATGTAGACCAAAATGAAAACAGATTAAATCCAATGTGGCGGACTATCTAGGTGTCGGATATACATAATATATCCACCGAGTTATGCTGGAGTTTCGCAAGAAATGTTCACCATGTCTTCCAAGTTGCTATAAAGGGGCTCTTCGATAACAGTGATAGTGATAGTGAAAGATATCGCAGCCATCATGATCGTCTTACCTAAAATTTGCTATAGTTCTATCTGGATTTACCTGATAGTTGGTAGTACTGTTAACTATTAACAGTATTATTAACAATGTTACCGTCATAATAACTCCTATTTGTAATATATTTTTAAAATATTATAGGCATAATTGTTTCTTACGTTAATGATATATAGTAACACTTAAATTTTCTTAATTACCTAATGATAAATTTTAATGATTAGAATCATTACATCAATATAATTGAAATTGCTTACCTATCATCATAATTACTTGTAATATGAATGTAAAATGCCCTCTGAGTATTATAATAAGCTGAAACCAGATAATCAAATGTCTATTTTTCTTAATCAATACGGACAATTGAACTACTGAATTATGCATTGCATTATGATAATATTTACTATTTAGGTGGCTCCTTTCCTGGCAAATTACATCCGCTTAGCGCCATCTTTCTTATTAACAGCTTATTTCCGCTCATCTTAATCCTGATTAAATGAACGTTTTAGTGTAATTTTCCTATACAGAATAAATTTTTTGTGATTAATCACCAAATCCATATTTGGAGTTATCAAGGAATTGAGAATCGTGTGGATTTTTTTAACAATGTAATATTAGCTTATAATATTTTTTTTTGTTTTTGTTTTTTTCTAATGTTTATCACCTATTGTTGAAATACTTCACTATTAATTATAAATTTTCAAAATTCTTAGACTATAACCGTAATTCTAGTATCTCATCAGTCATCATACTTCTGTTTTTAAGTCAAGACTAATCATATTAAATAAGTTTTGTTCCAGTAAACGAGTTAATATTTTCTATTTGCTGATTTGGAAAGTGGATCATAATTATATTTCATTCATTATTCAGATTTATTTAGTAATAAATAAATATAGAAGTGTTTATATTTTATCGTACTATCACTTGATACAACTATTAGTACAATACATCATATACGGGAAGTCTTTTTATTTACTATTAGAATAGAGATACATTTTCCTGTTTATTACACCTTTTTCATTTCTACGTTTTTAAAATTCAACGTTTTGGTGTTGTTTCTCTCTTCTGGAACTTTTAGCAATCTCCTGCATATCTTTAATAATATTGCTACAATATTAATTATAATAACTATTTATAAAGTAAAACATTTGTAACTGTTTCGTCTAAAAACGATAGATACAAACGAAAGATGGCCTCCGGTAATATAAGTATAATTAGCGCCCATTGTGGGAAATAGTAAAAAACTAGTCCCGTGATTGTTTTGATATGAGGTTAGAGACCAGAGAGAAGAGAGCTATTTTTTTCTGGGGTTCAAAGGAAATAATATTTCGACCTTTAATTCAACCTCATCGTGTGCTCGTAGACTTCAAGAAGTGGTTCCCTGGCTAGGAAAGGAAGGATGGAGAGGAGAGGGGAATGCTGTGAGAGAATATGACGCCTTACTATATATATAATACATCTGAGTGAGTTCACTCCAAATTTTCTTTCTTACCCTATGGTCACCCTCTATAACCTTGTAAAGTGCACAAAAGATTCTTTTTCTTTCACCTTAAGTCAATTTTCTCTCAATTAAACTTCTCACATACAGCCCAAAAATAAATAAATAATAAAAACCCAAAATAATAAAAGCCCTGCCAGCATTCAAAAGCGAAATAACGCCAAGCCTTAAGTTGAAAGTGCGCTTCGTACAGTAACCATACGCCTCCAACCAGCATCCACTTTTTCAATATCATAATAGTTTATTAAAACATAGACAAATAGAGGATTTAATGGACTTAATGACAATAATTAGGGGTAAAGACAATTGACTATTGGAAAAAAAAAAAAACAACATATTTTAAGATAAATAAACTTTGTTTCATGTATATATATAAAAAAGTTATTTATAATTTATAATAAATTAAATTGTAGCGGTATTAAATAGATGGACAGGTCATAATATAGTTTAATTTCCAGAAATGAGGTATTGGTCTGTAGCGCTTATATAAAAATGTAAATATTGAAAACGTACAATTAACAAGAAGCAAAAGAAAAAGAATCACTATGTTTCCTAATATGGGCCATTGTTATGGAATCAGATTCTATATTTTAGTATGGATATGATGATATCAGGGATGTTCCCGAGAGGTCAGTCAATATGCATAGGAAAACATCACCTTCGCTATGGATTGCCCTATATATAAATAAAAAAAAACTACTTTATAAGTAAACCAAAGCAAAATTACTAGTCGTGGACAATCATGAAAAATAATAAAATCTTTTAGCAATCTGTTAATGACCAAACCCAAATAAATGTTGGATGTGAACTCTGAACCATGACAAGCGATTGCTGACACGTCCGCTAGGAAACGTTATGTTTCTTGGCAAAGAAGCAATGCAAGAGAATCGCAAAATCGGAATCTAGGATCTAAGAGTAACCGCTCGGGATAAGAAATATGATGAATCCTATTGCAATACTGCAATATCCTCTTTTCTTGTGTGATTGGGTACCAGTAAATCTGATGAACATTAGTAAACCTGCTGATGGTCCAGCGAACTGAAGATTTCTACCAAAGAAGAGAACCTGAAGCACGGAAAAAAATATAATAAAATAAGTTGTAATTTATACATTGTTGGAATCCTAATGAATAACATTTAAAAAAAAAATTATACAATTAAAAGTAATTTTGAAATATGTTTTTTTAAAAAGAATATTTTAAAAATAAAACTACATTTGTTTAAGATGTAGGGTTTAGCAATTGGTGTAGGAATCGATGTTTCTTCCTATACCAACTAGTAGTATTAGAAGGTGATTCGGATTATACCATGTCCAACTGCCTTGTTCTCCAACAATTAGGGATCCTTACTTTATACTGGTCCAAACGGGTCTTCCCACGATTTATATGCTTTACAGTATAAATAATTATAATCGGATACAGACCCGCAAAGAGACGGGAGCACGTTTATAAGGAATAGAATAGAGCTAAACAAAAGTAAGAATATTTGATTACTAAGAATACTATATAATTGAAAATGTAATTGGGTTGCAGTTAAACGAAATTTAAGCTCAAATCTGCGCCTTTACATGCAACAAAACTAGATATAAATAATAAAAATAATAAATAGAAGCTATCTTAAATAAATTTATCCAACCCGAAATTGCAAAATTTTGACCAGTGTCAACCAAGAATTTTATCAATAGAAGAACATCAGAGTTGCCAGCTTTGACTATCTTGAGAGTAATCTCCAGAATCGTAAACAAAAGTAGAAAATAGCGAGAGTTGGAAAGATGCCTCGGAAATGACCCCAATGGGGTCATAAGGTCATGGTGTTGCGGGCAACCAGGCCTCAACCCATTGACTTTTATCGAACTTTTTTTCAAATTCTCAGGAACGGAAATCAGTTGGAGGAAACTGGAAAGAAAAGGTAAAACAGGTATGGACTCAATATTATTTATTTTATGTGGTTACAATAATAATATTTTTTCTTCTTTCTCCCAGTGTCCTGAAATTGAAATATTAAATGGGACTTATCTATCTTAGTTGATGAGAAAACATTCCGAATTTGATCATCATAGAAATAAGACTTTGCCGAACCTATTTCTGTTTTATAAAGGTTATTACCTGAGGCAGATTGCGCCAGAGCGAAGTCTGTAACAAACAGTACCCTAAGGGCCTATTTTTCGCATAATAAAAGAAAAATATACTTTTACTAATAAACTTACCTTCATTTAATTTGAGAAAATTAAAAAAAAAAAGACAAATCAACTCTTCTTTTAGTAAAAATACCTGTTAACGGTACCCAAGATCGCTAAAATATTTTACGAGTAAGCATTACTGCAATTTGCCTAATTATTTAAGCCCCGAAAATGGTCCGCGGTATAATAAAGAATCTTTCATAAATGCATCTTCAGTCATTTATAATAGCAGTCTGAACTTCTGAAAGTTCCTGAGAAAAACATTTTCGCTTTGTTAGCCTTTTCGTTTACTGTTATGCCATCTCAGTGCTAACTCGATACTTAATACAGAATTATAAGAATAATATAATATATGATATTATAATATAATATAATAATAATATTGAATTATGTTAAAAGACGTGTGAAACCAGCTTTATGTCGCCAGAACATTAGGGCTAACAAAGTTGGGCCTTTTTGAAGGCCTTCCAGAAGAAAGCAGTTCTCATAAGTTTTTACCCTCGTCGGAATAAAATCATTCCGTAGCAAAGTAAAACTATTCAGAGGCGAAGGCTCCATGTTCCATGAAGGTGGCCTAAGTTCATAGAGGTGCATAACTGACATCCATATTGGCTTTAGACTGGCGACATTTCATCTATAATTACGTTTTTTTCGTTGCAGATATTTCTTGTTTTCAATTTATTCTCATCTTATCTCATGTAATTTCCACTTTTCTTAGCTCATTCAAAACAATTGATAATTTTGAGTAGTGAGAAAAAATATTATAAAATAAATTTGATTGATGTAGCTAATTAGATTTATTTTATTTTTTTCTGCCGTGACCAATATTTTTAAAATTTTATCATGAAAAAGCAGACTTCAACCTCCTAAAACAGAACTAGTCTTTCTGCATAAAGGGCATCGAGAATCGATTTTTCCCTCTCCGTCCATTAAAGAGTAAAATGTATAGGTTACCCTAGGTTACCCTTAATGAGCCTATTGAGCTTAACCGTAATAAGGGTAATTATTATATTATTTAAGAGTTTATGATTTATTGTACTATAAACAAAATGTAAACATCATGAGTGAATAACCGTAGTGAGTTTATTTCACTTGGTAATATTGAAGCAGAAAAAAAAATTAAATTCTATTGCATTGTCATTATTACAAGCACTCCATCATTTGATTTAATAATTTACTGCAGTACTTTAATATGTTTATCACTCCTCAGTTTGAACAACACCAGGCATACCATTCGCCTTTCACACGTCACACCCGAAAAACCAAACTCAATGTTCCTTGTATAGCAGTTCAGAAGAGAAAATATATTGTTAATTTGATTAGATTTACGATTCAGCTGACTGATATTACTTTATCATTTAAGTAGCCGCAAAATCCTTTTCGAATAGAATGATTTTTTTTCAATTGTAATTATTTAGAATTTTCCTTTATCCTAAAGTTTGTATTGTCTACTTCCAGATCACCCTGTTCAAGACCCATTCCTCTCTTAGGCCTTGTTTCATCAAAGATTCTTGCATTGTTTCAAAATTTCCCTGGTCTACTTCGTCCTCTTCTACCATTTACTTGCCTCGTGTGTACCTCCCTTGGTTACCGTCCGTCAGGAATTCTTTTTAATTGTCAATAGCAGGCCTTTTTTTAAAAAACTTCTACCTTTTCTCTGGCTTATACATTTCTGACTTTATCCATTCCAGATTTTCCTACCCATCATCACCACTAGTGCATTTTTGAAACCAAACGTTTTTTCCTTTAGTTACTTCTTAAACATAATCGGTTTCTGTATCATATGTCATGATATTCTTTTATATATATTTATTTTGTTTTTAAAAACGATATTTTTAGTTTATATCATTGATATTATTTTTTTTTTAGCGTCTTAAATATTTATTTTTATTTCAATGCAATAGCATTTCATGCATTTAATTGAATAATAGTGCCAAGATAAAAAGAATTTTTTCTCGGCAAGAATAATTATTCTCTTTTCTTTCTCTTCATCTTCTAACTTTCTTAATATGTAACCAGGATCTTCAGTATATTGGACAATGATAATATAATCGTTTGCAAAAATGGTACTTGATTGAGAAATACATCTTATTTTAAATGAACCACCATCACTTCTCTATTCTTTTCAATACATTTCAAGATATATTTTGAACAGTTAGAGAGATGCACTGAATTCTTTGTCTTCGACTTTGTGGATACCCCGCTACTATTAACTACACTAGCTACTGCCATAACCGTTATGAGCGATCTGGTTCAATCTACGTAGCTATCGACACGAGCACTACGATCATCACACAAACACCGTATATTATTATTTGTATTATTTCCTGTAAATAATTTAATTCTACAAATGTAATAACAATTTCATACGTTGTAATATTCTTAAGTGTATTATTTTAATCAGTAATACAATAGAATCTTCTGACCCGCTAAAATGTCCTACATATAGCATCTCTCGATAGCGTTTAATAGCCCCAGAGAGATAAAAGCACCTATAGCTAGTTCCTGTAAGACTTTTTGGTCCCTTCACTATATTAGGCCGATTCCCTACAAAGTGAAATTTCCTTCCTGCAAGAACCTACAGCTAATTCCTGTTAACTTCATCCTGACAAATCATCTCCTAACCAACGGTTTATTATACTTAACTTGTTCTGTTTAATATAGAAGAATAAATGTTAATATGGGCTACTTACTCAATTCTTTAGGGGCATATTGAGAATCTTATATTATAATAGTTATTGAGAATCTTTTTTTACTTATTTATCATTTTTGTATGTGTTGTTTTATTTGTTTATATGTCAACCTAAAAAAACGACTAAAAATCAAAATGTCAGCACAAGTTCTGTCTTAATGTTTTTTGTTTCCAATATTTTATTATATTTTGCTGTATTTAAGTTTTATTTGCAACAAAGTAAGGGAGCATTGAGGATTTTACGAAGAATTGGATACGAGAGGAATTCAAAGATTTAGTGGAGCCCCAAAGCTTAAGTCCTTATGTCCAGATTGGCCTTATCACAGTCATGTAAATAAGTCTTTTTAATGCATTGAAAGTTTAGACCGTTTGTCTAGTAAGTGATTTAATAGTCGAAATCGACGTGCAGTTTCCTGTCTTTTCAGTCTTGTGTCAGGATTCCAGGTTAGTCGTTTGTCCAGATGTGATCAAAGGTAGCGGATCTGTTCGACTTGGGTAAGAGCAACATTATTAAAGTTAAAGTATACTGTAGAGCAGTCGGTAGGTTTACGACGAAGGGTAAAGGTGATTTGATGGGGTTTATTATTTACAAATAAAATCATACATAAAGACCTTAATGTTCCACATGTAACCGATCTAGCCCGAACCAGGTATCATTCTTTCCTTTATAAACTCCCTTACTATTCAAACTCGCTAATTTCTAACCTTGCTTCCTCTTCCATTCCCGACAATCCTCCAAGGCGCTTGAAAAGAAGATGGCCACGAGACCTGCTAATGTAAAAACTTCATTAGGATGCTACCAATGGATAGCTTCTCTATCACTCCATAGTAACATACATCAAATTTGCTAAATGTATAATTATGTACAGTTGTAAATTCCAATAAAGATAATAAATACGTTATATTAATTTTTTTGATTATTGATTTATAATATTCTCTATTTTAGCAAGTCTTATTTTGCTGGAATTCTAATATCATTGAAAACAAAATATATACACATAGCTTAAACAGTAAACATAACGAATTATAACCAACATGTGTATGTTGAATACGTCCGAATCTATCAAACCATATCCTGAAAAATGATTTAAACATCCTGGTTATGATGATTTAATAATTTAAACATGATAGTGTAAGTGATAGTAGTCTGTACCTGGTAGATTGTAGTCTGTACTACGATCTGTACTGGCAGTCATAACTGTGTGAATGCTCAGAAAAAGACTGGAGAAAGTAAAGAGTTTTCAGTTTTCGTCTTTTCAACAATGTCTTTCCAATTCCTAAATATGGTTCCTTCCAATAAATATGGTTTTGTTTGGCATAAAATAAATAAATATGATTTTGTTTATTTATGTTGTTCTTTACTGACCGCACCCCCCGACAAACTTCTCCAATCATTAATCTACGGTCAACTATCTACACCTCATTAAAAAAAATATTGTTGCAGAATCTACAGTTAAATGTTCAAGGTGTAGACCGAGACATAGATAAGAAGTTTATTGGTTTAACTATGATTTTGCTTACTTGATATTTGAAGAAGGGCTCTGGAAGGAAGTACGGACGTATGGGTTCAATACACTTTCACCTATTGTTTATTGTTATCAAAACGTAATTATACCTAATCGCTGAAGTTATTTAAAAGAGAACTATACATGAATATAAAATGAAAAAAAAGAGAAGCAAATATAAACCAGTTATATTTAATTGGCATTGCTTCATTTTGAATAAATAATAAATGTCTCGGTATTATACTCATTAAAACTATTGCCTGTTGTTTTCATACTGACAAGATAAACGGCTTTTAAAAACTATCTATGATGTAATTTTTTATTTATTACTCCGAGCCGAGAGAACACGATAGTTGAGCTACAAATGATAATGTCGCTTACAGTTAACTGCAGCATTCAATATGATTTCTTTTTGTCAGTGCAAGTCATCTAGTGTCTGGGCATGTCATTAAAGGATTGAACAGTGTGACATAACATTTTCTTATCAAACTCAAAAGAGAATGAGGTTTCAAATACCACATTATTTATATCATTTACATGATTTGAAAAATGAAAAATTTATTTATCTAATATATTTTTTGTTTTTTATGATGTATTTTATGGATGTATCCATCTACCAGGGGTCCTACAGTCCTGTATCAGAAATAAAGAATATGGCTGTTATGAAAAAAAAATTAATTTTTTTCTTTATTTCTTTTTAATGTATTTTCTTTTTTATAATAATGCCGAATAATTCAAATAACGAAACGTTTTAATTTCCATTAAAACATCTATGAATAACATGAAAACTTCTTTCTGATAAAGTTTAAATACTACTGATCCAATAATAATAAGCAATCATCCTAAATCTGCATATTTTTCGGTTTTATAAAAAAATTTAAATTTAGCTTTATTTAATACACCCTCATATAATAAAATATATGACAGTCAAGTTATATGTGTTTATAAAGTAAGTGTTATTCAAATAACAGTGTCAAGGCATATCTTGGTTAGGTAGGTACTACTCGTATGCTGGAGTTGAAAAATAAAAATGTATCTGCAGACTTGTTAGCCGACTACAGAGTTTTGGGCAATAGATAAACGAACCAAGAGGTCCATTTTTTGGAGAGTATAAACATATATATGTCAGTGTGTATGTATTAAATATTCCAGCAGAATTGTCAGAAAAATTGACGCTGCTACTTATTCTGTGGTTATCTTAAAAGAGATCTTAGCACATTTCGAGGCCTTTGTTAAGGCAGGTACCTCTCGTGTTTGCAGCAGAGCTGGTTCAAATCTGTCATCCAATAATAATTACTTTAATTTCGTGGTTAAGTCCTGGAACAAACCACGGGTTTCCCATTCTGACTAGAATAAGGTGGGTATCATTTAGAATAACCCGTTTTCCTGGCCTAAGCTAAAAACCTTGGCCTAGTTTCCAAAATCTTGATTTTTTTTTTCTTTATTGTAATGTGACGGTATAATTGAGATAGACTCAGATGATTGTTCTACTATCGCAAGTCCTATTATGCTAACGTATATTATGCAACTTCCACCTCCACCCTTACTGATCAATATTCATATCGAACATTACCACCTAAGACGTTTGATGTAATTATCCTGGCCAGCAGTACGTTACTTGCTTGCGGTGCCTACCCTATTTCCATTGTTAGGTAACAGTCCATAATATGTAAGGTACGTCCCTTATCTTCAATATTACCTACACTATTATTACTGTCGTAGGTGCTATTATAGCTGCTATTAGTTGATAATTAATGTTACTCGTGTTTTATTGATAATAACATGAGACCGGATTTTTGTGCAACTGCGTTCTTCTGTCCCCTAGCTTCAAATTAAGCCAAACCTTTACAGAAATTCGAATCATGAAAAGAACGTTCTATTTTTTTTTTTTTTAACGATACTAGTTTTATGTTGCATGAAATTATACGTTGTAGGGTTACTGCAGGAGTACATTTTAAAAATTTTCTGCACGATATTGCAGTTTTGTTTATTTTTTAAATTTTAACTGTGACGTTATTGTTTAAATTTACAAATTTATCCGTGCTTAATTAAAAAGTCAAATAAAAAATGCAACGATACTGTTAAACCCACCTCAAATCGACTATGTCTTTTTGTTGGAAGGCTTTAAAAATGAACAAAAAACAAACTGGCTCAGATTAAACATTTATTTGGTTCAATTTAAACATGGTAAAAAACAAAACTAAAAACTAACATAAATAAAACATACAAGCAAAAATAAAAAAGGCCTTTCAGATAAAAATAAAGTTAGATAAATAAATTAAGAAAACAAAAGAGACAAATTTACAAACAATATAAATATGTAAAATAAATACTGCTGGTCGATGTAGGGTTGCTCCACTTCGATAGGTGTGCTGCCGATATGTGTAGGTCGCAATTCTGGTAGCTAAATAAACCTCTGCAATGGCCCAGAGTTGGTGTAGTGGCTCATTGATGGTCCGAATATCCAACAGGCGAGCCGACAAAATTAACGCAGACAGAGCTGCTGATGACGCTACCAGGGCCACTGATTAGTCGGAACTGCAATTAATAAAGTGGAAACACAGAAAAGGTCTGGTTCCGCGCTGTAATGACTCACTAACTCACTAAAAATGTCCAAACTATTATCAACCAAACACAGACAGGGCTGCTTAGACGCTATCAGGGCCACTAATTAGCAGGAACTGCTATATTAAAGTCGAAACAGAAAAGGTCTGGTTTCGAACTGTAGTGACGACTAAAACACTCAACAAATGTCCAAACTATAAACGCAGACAGGGCTGCTGAGGACGCTATCAGGGGCACTAATTAGCCGGAACTGCTCTAAAAACTAAGATGGTCGGTCCGTTGCTAGGTGACGCTTCTTAGCAACAATGATCGCCCCTAGAAACTGTCTCTATTACTCATTATAACAAACAAATATAATTACGCATTTTTCTTTTCAAATAACTAAATCTAAATAAAACAATACAAATGAAAATAAATGTAACTAAATTAAATACTAATAAAACTATATAACTAAAACTATAAAACTAAATACTATTTACAATTATTTACAACTTAATTATATTATGGCGTTAACAGATACTATATATTAATTACAAATTATATGGCCCATTTATTCCCATGACGGGTACTCATTCTAGTTTAGTCTGATATCTGCAGGGTTATGCAGGAATTGGAAGCAAACTATTATACTTTTGAATATAAGAAGATGGCTAGTGTTGCGATAAAAAAAAAATATTTTAAATAGTTCTAACTATTTTAACAAATAGTTTATGACTATAAATAGTTATAAACTATTTGTTCTTTTTTTACCGCAATCCTGACCATCTTCTTATATTTAAATTTTTATGGTTAACTATATGTACATATATTATACTTTTGTTTTAAGAAATCACCAGTTGATAATTACTGCACTACAATTCAGTTTTTAAGCTTAAATAATATTTATTAAAAAAACAATTATGATTTCATTTTTGGGATCGCAAGTTGATCTTCGATTTTTATTGAAAATATTAAAATCTAGAAAATATTATTAGGTTTTAGAAATGTTTGTGTTGGTAATTACTTTGTTTATAATTATATTAAATTATAAAAATTAAATTTCGAATTTCAATATTTAACTTTCGAATATTGAAGAATTTTAGAATTCTGAAAAGTCAATCCAATGTTTGGAGTAAATACAAAATTTTAATTGGAAGAAGATAGTTTTATTTTATTATACTATTTATTGTTAACCAACGTTTCGGCTCACTTTCCAGGGCTTCGTCAGGGCTATCAGATTGGAAGAAGATAGTTAATCGTATGAAGTAGATTG
>NW_027109975.1:170539-178535 GCF_000696795.3 Halyomorpha halys | reverse complement strand
TCGTCAGGGCTATCAGATTGGAAGAAGATAGTTAATCGTATGAAGTAGATTGGAGGAAGATAGTCTGGGCGGCGGTCAATAAAGGTATCAAAATAGTAAAAGAAAACTATTTATTGTTAACCTACGTTACGCCCCACGTTGCAGGGCTAAATAAGAAAACAAGATACGTCCAACGTAGGGCGGGGTTCGTCAAGGCTGTCTGATTGATTGAAAAGGTTTTGTCATCTCTTCTTCAGACAGCTCTGACGAAGCCCTGCAAACTGGGGCGAAACGTTGGTAAACAATAAATAGTTTTCTTTTGCCATTTTGATACCTTTATTGACCGCCACCTGGACTATCTTGCTACAAACTACTTTTTAATATTTCTTTTTACTCTGATTATCTCTCATAAATCTAAAAATTTAAGAAGTTGGAAAAAATAAGTCCTAAAACGTCAACCAAATAATAAAATTAAATAATAAAGAAATTATATAAAAATAAAATATCGTTCTCTCATTCAAAATAAAAAACAATAAGACTACAAAAAATGTGTAGGTATATAATTGGAGAAGTTTGTCAGGGGGTGCGGTCAGCAAAGAACAACATAAATAAACAAAACCATATTTATTTATTTTATACCGACGTTTCGACCAGAATTTCAGGTCTTCATCAGGGATTATGGCGTAGAAGGTAGGCCTGTAACTAAACGTCGGCATAAAATAAATAAATATGGTTTTGTTTATTTATGTTGTTCTTTGCTGACCGCACCCCCCGACAAACTTCTCCAATCATTAATCTACGGTCAACTATCTACACCTCGTGTAGGTATATAATTTATTTTTATTCGAGCTTCAGAATTTCATATCCATGCCATTCTTCACAAATTTACTATAGGAGTGTACTGTTTAAAAAAAAAGTATGTTGAAGATTAAAATATGACAAACATTTAAAAAAAAAGAGATATTGATGCGTAAAGGTTTTGTTACAAAGGGTGTTGTTTTATTACCTGAGAGTTAGACTGCCATCACAGCTGGGTAATGTATTACAGGCTTGCATCTGCAGGCGCTTTCAGTCTTGCTACTCTTCGGTATTTTTTATTTGTGTATATGGGTATTTTTATGAAAAAAATTTTAATAATTATTGTTTAATGGGAAAATTATATTATTTATGTAAAATCAATCAATAACATTATAAGAAGTATATCTACAAATGAAATAGAAAATGATTTTATTCTAGAACACTTATTCCCTTGTATTCCATGTACATTTAGGGTGTTGTTTATCTGGGTTATAAGGATTTAAGAAAATAACGGAATAATAAAATATTAAAATTATAAAATAAAAAATAAAATTGTAAGATAAACATCCTCTTATAACAATAAAATAATGTGAATAAAAATGAAGCACGCATCTGGCATTATTTTTACATATGTGAGGCAAATTGATAGTTCAGAAGTTGAAGAAATAATTGATGCTTAAATGAGTTTATGGATGAGGTTTTGAGAATGGACATAAGTAAGGAATTCTAAAACGAATTAACACAGATGATAATTCTTTTTAAAGGAAAATTGTTTCTTTTGAAGAAATATACATGTTCGTGGGCTTAGTAAAATTGTTATTCTATGAACTCTTAATTGTACAATATTAATTTAATTACTAATAACTGTGATTATCAATACAGTTGCAAACTTGAGTAACAATTATTGCTCAGCTAAGTGTACTAATGCCAATTGTTTATGAATATGCATGCAATAATGGATGTCAATCAATGTACTAATCTACATTGCTGAACAACAATTATTCTCTAATTTATTCAACTAATTGTATCATGACTCAGGTATATTTTCCTGTTAATTATCCCCGTACAAAAGTCTTATACGTTCGATTAGAAATTATTAAAAATTATAGGTATTTAACTTATGAATGTAAGTTATGGACACTAAAACAGTTTTAAAGTAGTATTAGAGTTTGACGCTAAAAAAAACTTTTTTATACCATCTTATATTTATGTTTAACATTATTTCACAATGTATTTAATTTATAAACTTCAAAATAAAATTATATTGGTCATGTTTTAAAATATTTCGAATATCTGGGTTTAATTTTTTTTCTTTATTTTTATCACGATTCATAAAGATATCGATAAATAAAGACTGAAAGTTTCTAGTAGACCTGTTTTAGAGGAATATGAGTTGTCTCATGTCTCATGAGAATATGAGAGGAACATCTGGAGAATATTGAGAAGAAAGAGAAGTTGAAGTTTCATCCTTGTACAATAACAACCCTGTCTTTATAAAAGTTGGAAAGATAATGGAAAAATATACCGGATTCTTTTAAATTTTAAATTAATTGCAAAATATAGCTATAGCTAGTTCATTTTTTATGAATTATTTATTTCCTTTTCGTTCGAATTATTATTTATTTTGAAATAATTTTCGATTTTTGATAGGTATAGTTGCTGAATTGAACAGAACTACTAATCTGGTTATAGAAATTTTATTCAACCCAAAAAATATTCCTTATTTATTAATTAAGTAAGTGGGTTACTTAAAATATATATATTTTTTTTATTATTTATTTAATGTAATTTACTACTGTACAAAATAATACAATAGGTAAATATGTTGTATGTTTCATATACACTTGAAAATCTTGGGAAGGAACCACCCATTGGTGGTACTTCAAACATTAATTTAAATTAGAAGGTTCCGTGGCCATCTTCTTTTCAGACGCCTCGGAGGATTATCAGGGATTGTTAAGAATTAATGGGTCAGGATGGGTAGGGAGTTTGGAATGAAAAGACGCATATCTGTTTTGGGTCAAATCTGCAACGAATGGGCTGTTAAGGTCTTTGTGAATGAGTTTATTTGTGACGTAATAAGGAGCATCAAGGATTTTACGTAGGATTTTGGATTGTTACGATTGGATGCGGAAAGAATTTGATGGTTTGGTGGAGCCCCAGAGCTGAATTCCATATGGTCAAATTGGTCTGATTATCGTAGTGTATACTAATTTTTTGTAGTGAATGGGAAGTTTAGTGCGTTTGTCAAGTAAGTGTCGTAGCAATCGGAATCTACGAGCAGTTTCTTGTCGTTTCAGTCTTGTGTGTGTATTCCAAGTAAGTCTCTTGTCAAGATGGAGTCCGAAGTATCGAATCTGTTCAACAGGCATTAGTGGAGTATTTAGAAAGGATACTGTAGGACAGGAGGGCAGAGGTTTACGACGGAGAGTAAAGGTGATCTGGTGGGATTTGTCAGGATTTATTTTGATTCTCCAGGTTTTACACCATTCTTCAATAGATGTTAAGTGTGCCTGTACTAAAAATAATAAAGTAAGAAACAGTTCAGATGTAACATGTTGGAGTCTATATATAAGTGTAATTGATTGAGAGGCAGATTTGTGCGTTGTACAATTTATTATGTATTTTAATAATTAAATTAATTGTGCCATTTATATATGACAAGTAAAAAGAACTTACAACATAAAATCAGTAAAAATGTATTTATTTGAAAATCGAAATTGTAACTATTTGGTGAAACAGACAGCAGATGTTTCAATAATAGAGTCGGAAATATTTACGGGAAACAAGACAGTGTTAAAAATGAAGAACCTCAAAAGTGTATGTGTTTATTTTAGTGTTTTACAAAGTTATTTCAATAATTTTATTTGATTTTTTTTTTTTGGAAGATGCTATTTTTAAACCCTATTTCTTTGTGTCACTGAAATGTAAACGCTGTAAACGTATTTTACTGAATTTTTTATGATCAATATGATATTTTACACAAATATATATACCCGATGAAATACTATGGGGTCATTGATTTTTTTTATCAGCTCGATAGAATGAATCGGGTGAATTTAATGGATCGTGAGACTCACATTACTTGAAACCTGTTAACGATTTCACTGGCATATATTATTTAACATTATAGAAGATAAGCATTTAGAATATTACGGCTGATTTTGTCGAAAGTGTGGCTTTAGTAACACATCATCGGCATCAGGTAGATGATGAGTTTTTATAAGGGCCGAAAAAAAGTCTTTGTACGTCTTAGGAAATAAAAATAAACTAAATAATCAAGCTGAAACAATTTTCATCGGTCTAAACCCATAAGGACAAAAGTCAACTCAATCAAACCATTTATAAACGAGTTCAGATTACAATTTTTTATTTGAACAAAAATTAATTTTTTTTCTCTATTTATCCCATAACTTCCTAAGAAAAAAAAACTTTATAAATATATTTCATTACTTTTTATTATATTTCATCACGTAGCGGTGTGCATCTTGTCTGGTTTGCAAAATTTTTTTTGTTTAACTTTTTTTCCACGAGTGGTTGAGGTCATATCTTCCTCATTGGAGTGCGGAATGTACTGCACGGGAGTCTTCCTCGATGTTGAACAAGCTTTTGATTGAGTCTGGCATCCACGTCTCCTCTATAAACTTCGTCAATTCTTACCACCTACATATTTCCTTATAATCCGCTCCTACCTCTCCGATAGAATCTTTAAAGTAAATCATAACCTAGCCTACTCATCTCTCTTTTGTCAGTCCGCCAGTGTTCCTCAAGGTAGTATCTTAGGTCACATTCTTTATACAGTTTATACAGCTGACATCCCAACCCCCCCTAACACAGTCCTAACAATATATGCTAATGACACATGTATAATGTGTGTAAACAACGACCCAACTAATGCATCACAAACACTACATACACACATAACTCTATTGAATAATGGTGTCAAAACTGGAGAATCAAAATAAATCCTGACAAATCCCATCAGATCACCTTTACTCTCCGCCGTAAGCCTCTATCCTTCTGTCCTACAGTGTCCTTTCTAAATACTCCACTAACGCCTGCTGAACAGATTCGATACTTCGGACTCCATCTTGACAAGAGATTTACTTGGAATCCACACACAAGACTGAAACGATAAGAAACTGCTCGTAGATTCCGATTGCTACAACACTTACTTGACAAATGCTCTAAACTTCCCATTCACTACAAAAAAGTAGTACACACTACGATAATCAGACCAATTTGGACATATGAAATTGAGCTCTGGGGCTCAACCATACCATCAAATTCCTTCCGCATCCAATCCTTACAATCCAAAATCTTACGAAAAATCCTTGATGCTCCTTATTACGTTACAAATAAACTCATTCACAAAGACCTTAACATCCCATTCGTTGCAGATTTGGCCCAAAACAGATATGTGTTTTTTCATTCCAAACTCCTTACCCATCCTAACCCATTAATTCTTAATCTTTCATCCTTAACCGATGGCCATGGGACCTTCTAATTTAAAAAAATGCTTGAAGTTCCTTCCCAAGATTTTCAAGTGTATATGAAACATACAACATATTTAATTATTTTATTTATTATTTGTACAGTTGTAAATCACATTAAATAAATTTTTAAAAAAAACTTTTTTCCTCAAATAATGGAATCAGAATTCGTTTTGTAAACCCTAGTTTTTTTTTTATAATTTCTATATTACCAGATCGGCCTGGCAGGCCTTGCATGGTTATTTTTACATTTTGTTTGTTTCTTTTTTAATAGTTGATAATAAAGGATAGTATAGTCTTGTATAAAAGACACCCCTAACTATTTATAGTGCTTTAGGTACTGAACTATGATAACTAACAAAGATCAATTTAAATAAATTAAAATAATAACAGTTATCTAATTAAAGAATGAAAGGGAAAATAACAAACAAAAATAAATAACATTTATAGAATTAATAGAATAAACAACTGACTTATATATTTAAAAAATAATTTGATAAAAGAAAAAAAATATAACAATTCATTAATATTATCGAGATTATAAGAAGATCTTGGGTCAAGATCTGGCTGTCTTAAAAATCAGAGTAAATCTACAGAAATTCTCAGGATTTTGTTTTGGATTGAAGTAAAATATACTCGGAACTTAAATTAAAGCATTCAAAAATTATGCAGCGATCATATATTTGTCCTTCAATTGAAAGTTAGTATCATTTTCAGTCAATAATTATTATTATTTTAATATCCCTATGGCAAATTATGAACACTAACATGCCATATCTTTCTTTCTACACAGTCTGAACTATGGTTTAGAGATCAATAAGTAATCGTTTCTTCGTATCTTTTATTGAAAATAATTGTGGATTAGGTTCAAATCTCAAGGAGAAAATAGGATTTAAACCTCTACAAAAAGATAAACTATATCAATTCTCAGTACTTTCTTTTAATTTTTAGCCTGTATACAAGTTATTACAAAATGTTTAGCCACAACTCAAATGTCCCACTCTCACCGCTAAACAAAGGTTGATTTTATTTTCCTCCATCATAGTAAGTATCGCACTCAATAGGCGAAGTATTAAAACAGATTTTCACAACTTGTGTAAGTACAAGACGAGTCATTCTATTTTTGTTTTGTTGTCTTCACTCGAAAATAGAATTATGTTGTTTTGCCACTATGATTCTCAAATTTTTAAAACTTTATCCTCAAAATTATGCAAAATGGTAGCCTTACTTATCTGACTTTTTTAAGCAGACAATAATAGCGAGTAGGTTGGTCAATGTATGACATGTCACAATCTCACAAGAGGAGATCATAACACAAAAAAAGGCAATCCCAATTGTTGATTTCTATCTGTTTAGACGAAGTTTTTAGCTTATGAAAAACTATATCTCAGGAATTATTAGACGAACAGAAGTCTACTAGCACTCGAATTGAAACTAGTTAAATTTCCTGTAAAGTAGTTTATAATTAGTATTTTCGTAGGAGTAGTAGTTTTCATAATATTTGCCAAAACAAATTCACAAAATGTTGATGTCTATTTGTTCGGACGAAGTTTTTAGCTTATGAAAAACTATATCTCGGTAATCATTGATCGCTAGGAGTTCTATTAAGGCTTATATTTTAGAGAATTTATTCTACTTTGAACAATTTTTTAGAGTTGCAATTTTTTTAGAAGTATATGGATGTTCGAATGAAAAATAAGCAACAATTTTAGTTTCTTCTCCAATGAAATAAATTTCGGGGGTTATTTGGGCTCTTAGACTATAGGTAACATCATCATTACTCCTCCTGTTTAACATATGTTATACCTGCTGCCTTACATATAAATGGCTTATAACATTTTCTATGTTTATAATAAAAGCGGACCTATTCGTTTAGCAATTCAAACAGGAGATATTTTTATATTTTTGTTTTCAAAAAGTTCTTGTTTCTTTTTTTAACACCTGACGTTGACAATATTTATTCGTGCTGGTATGCCATAAATCCTGCTAGATGTGTAATTACTCAGGACGTAAATGATCTTTGTATAACTAGCTACTATGCCCGCAATGTTCCAAAAAGCACCTGTACTACTACATTTATTAGCATATTTTACTGTTTCGAAAAGCTCGTATTTGCTGAAACAGTTTATAATTACTCCAAGACGATTTATGGATGTGTTGTTTCTTTAAATATTTCCGTTTACATAATTAATTATTTAGAAATATAGTATTACATCTTTCATCATTAAATAGTGAATTTTTTATTTCAAAGCCTTCTAAACTCTCACGCTAACTCGTCATTTTTATTTTGGAATATTTTACGTTATACTTTATTTAAAAAAAACCTTAAGGCGCTATTCTTCCCTTAGCGTAAGATGCCACGCTTCGCATCTATACAGAACAGTTGAAAGAAAAATAGCTTTGCAAATTCTAATTTTTAAGTGTTTGGACAGAAGGCGCGACCTAAGCGAATTCGAGATTGAAAAATAACAAGCATTTTCCGCTCCCTCAATGATGATAAAAATAAATTGACTGGGAATGAATTAAAAACCGTAAAACATAAAAATTAAATTTTGTCAGGTTATTTTCTATTCCTCATTTCAAGAACTCGTTATGTTGGCGGTGGCCTATGGAATGAGAAGTCTGATTGCCTAATTGGAGGAAGATAGTCTGGGAGGCGGTCAATTAAAGGTATCAAAACATTAACAAAAAACTATTTATTGTTAACCAACGTTTCGGCTCACTTT
>NW_027109975.1:153513-170049 GCF_000696795.3 Halyomorpha halys | reverse complement strand
CGTATGAAGTAGATTGGAGGAAGATAGTCTGGGCGGCGGTCAATAAAGGTATCAAAATATTAACAAAAAACTATTTATTGTTAACCAACGTTTCGACTCACTTTGCAGGGCTTCGTCAGGGCTAAATAAGAAAAAAGATGAGACGTTCTGCTGCCAACTGAGCAGAAAACGGGAAGAGCAGTTAGAGAATACTTCTTGGGGACAGATCTTTTTTTATAATATATAAATAGGTAAACTGGTAAAAGTCTAATCTCATATCTAATATTACAATAGGTAAATATATGCAATATATTAGGAAGTACAAGTGTATAAGATATTACATATAACTACATTGGTACATATATTCCTATAGATAAATAAATAATGTTATTTAATAAATGTATATATATAAAGTAGTTGAATATGTATGTAGTGTAGAGAGTAAGATTTCTTAAAATATATAATAGACATGTAAGCTGACAAAAAAGTGTTTTCTCTAATCAAATATTACAATAGGTAGATATATGTTATAAATGTGGAAAAAGTGTACAAGATATTATATATATATTACGTACATGTAGAGAAAGAGACATATAGCATATGTAGAAATACTTATGATTAATGTAGTATAACTTTATTTATTTATCTATAGGTATTTATTTTTGTATGTAATATCTTATATTTGTACTTCCTAATTTATGTACTACTTTAATCGATGTATTTACACAAACCCTTTTTGTATCTTCCTTTTTGTATGTAACATATACTTTAAATTGTTTTGAAATGTTTTTTATTTTTAATGTTCTGTTAATTCTAAAATATTTCTATCTTGTTTTCTTATAGCCCTGGAAAGTGGGCGTAACATTAGCTAACAATAAATAGTTCTCTTTTACTATTTTGATAGCTTTATTGACCGCCACCCGGACTCTCTTCCTCCAATCTACTTCGTATGGTCAACTATCTTCTTCTAATCTGATTGCCTACATTTTCCTTTATCACTAATGCTATCAATATTGAATAATAAACCTTATTATGATATGAAGAAGTTCAAATCAGAGAGTAGTTTAAGACAGTTTCAATCATCCCCGTAGTTGAAGCCTGCAATACAACCTAGAAGTGCTAAATTGTTGAAAGAAAAAGTAAACCAACTGCCAACCTTCATGGGGTTTTTTATTTATAAAGCTGTAATTGACCATATGAAACCTGATTGTCAAATTAGTCAAATATTCGAGCATAATGGTTTACGCTAATTTGTCTGTAAATTAGTCAATTTATATTTCTCTGTTTTTTTAAATTATACTATACATTTTTTAAATCTATAAATTTAATTTTAGAAAAGTAAAAAAAAAAAAAACCTTATGGCCCTATGTTTTACTAAAATTGCATAATTTAAGAATTATTCTTTTCTTAGTTTATTTAAGTAAGAGTTATTAAGTTTAAAATTATTTATAATTGAAGTATTCGTAATATACCAGTTTTCATTTTTTTTTTTAACTGATTGTTATTTATTATTTCGAATACTGTTTTGATTGTTGTTTTTTTTTAGAATCGTTTTTATAGCTCATTTTTCTTTGATTTCTGAACGGAAACTGACACGTTCAACAAAACAAATGATAGTTTGCCAAACATGTTTATAACTAATATGATACAGATTTTTTTTTCTGTTACTTTCGTTTAGATATTTTCAACAGCAATGCAGGCCTTCTTTGTTGTCCTTACAGAAGTATGGTGATTTTACGAAAAGTGGAGTTTTATATTTATTTTTTGTGTCTCAGAGATTTTTTTTCATTTAAATTTCAAACAATTATTTGATAATTATACTCAGTGTATAGCTGAGAGGTTATTTTGAGGTAGTAAAATTAATGGAATATGTGACAACCTTCGGACATCTGTAAAACAAATAATTGTAATTTTTATTTATGATTAATTGAATTTTAAGAAAGTTAAAATCATAATTTGATATACACATTTCAATTTTTCAATTTAAAAACGGACCAACTTCTGTTCTAGCTTATATTCGTTAATTTTTTAACTCTTATTTTGATTATCTTTTTTATTTTGCATATAAAAATCGGCTTAAAATATTAACGATATATCAATTATTCAAATTAAGAAAATAATACAAAATCTCTTGTTTCAATCAAAATTATTTATCATAATGAAAGGATATCAAGTCGTAAAACTATTTGTTATGAACGAACGTTTCGCCCTGGACCGCACCCATCTACATGGTCATCATCTTTATACATGGTCATCATCGATCTTCCAAAATTATTTATCAATCTATTTTCCATCCTCACTGTTTTAGGTTCTAGAACTCATATCTGAAACTTCATTAATTTATTGTTTTTAGATTCACAATGTCATTAATAAAAGTTCACAAACTGAACTATAAAATATTATTGCAATAGCTTAATTAAGTGAGTCATTACACATAGCTCTGCAATAGGACGAGGATAAAAACACAACACAATAACAAGACGTTTATTCTTTCATTATTCTTCTAGGCATAAATCTTTTTAATAAGTTTACAACTTGCTAGAGGACTGTTTAAAAATAAATAGGAACATATAACATCAAATGATGACTTATAACAGGTGATGTCATGATTTAACACACAATCAATTCAGGTTTAAGTCAGTGGATAACATCTTAGTAATGTTCAATAAAAATTTACACTCAAATAATTCTAACAATAGACTTAGAATGGGTAACTCATTTCGAAAAAAAGATAAAATAAAATTTAGAAAACATTTTCCATTTTTCTTAATGTTTGGAGAAATAGTGTTATATACAAATAATTACTATAGTTTTATTTACAAATCACCAAAGAACTTATGAAAAATGAATTATTGGTATTACAAAGCAATAAATTGAGAAAATAGCGTATACAAAAATATGTATTTTTTTTTATGCCTTGTTAAAAAAAACTTATAGATAAACCTGGTATTGTTAAATTATTCTTAATGACTGAACTAATAGAACAATTAAGTTAAAATTTAAAATGAAGATTTAACACTAGTATTTACAAATTTACAATTATAAAATTAAATGGTACCTATATTACTAATCGTTAAATTAATTACAATTTCACTTTGAAATATTTTTTCAACAAAAAATTGACTGCAGTTAATTGACACCGTAAAGTTGTGTCTATCCCTAATTACAGGAATATGTATGTTTAATAAATGTTATAATTTTAGGTCTGTTGGCTATTATTTTTTTTTAATCTGTTCGTTCAATATTTGTATTTAGTGATAAAAAAAATTGGGTTTATTTCAAGTATCGTAAACATTTTATTATAAACATTAAAAAGTTGATTAAGTAAACGAAACCTGAATACTTGGGTACTTACATATGCCAAAACAGACGATTTTCCATCTTTGCTTTCCTACAGACTATATAAAATTAGATGATTAAAATTTAGTCAGTAAAATATTTACAAGGATCTATGCAATAATCAAAATTAAGATAAAATTACGTGAAAAGTTTTAAGTAAATTATTTTTATTATTTATTTTTTGAGATGTTTGCATTTTAATATGTATAAAACATCTCTTTGGATAAACTTTTGTTCACCTCAGTTCTGAAATCAAGAGAATGTTTTTATTTGGGTAAAGCTTAGATTACTAACTGACTTGAATGTTCATACATTAAAATTCTAAACTAAAAGATAATTCGTCAAAACTATGAATAAAAAAATAAACTCAATTGAAGATTAAGTACTCCACGTTGAGACAAGAAACCACTATCAGTTTAAAAAACAACAACTATATATTGGACTATTTCGTCGATTATCCTAATACAATTTCACGCCCTTATGATAAATAAAATAAACAAACAATAAAAACAATATAACAACACAGGTACCACTTTCGCTTCTTATATTCTTGGTTAAATTATTATAATTTCCGAATTTTCACGATTTCACCCTATAACGTTATAATCATATATTTTATCACAATGTTAGCGGTAACGCAGTAACAGCCTCTCTAGGCTTGACAGTTGTTTCCTTTTTTTTTTTTTCGACATATCCTGCGAAGCACCTTATGTTCCGAACGCTGCTTCTTCTTCGGAGGAATCACTCCTTGTTCCTCCTTTTCGGTTAATCCTGAAAGCTCTCACAGAAGCGACGGTTTGCTCAGTAAGGACAACACCTTGACAGAAGGAAGGGGGCAAGAAGGGTAGAAGTTGTGACAGCCCGTCCCGTCTATTCCAGAGATGAGCTGGCCCATGTGTGCTGCAAAGTGGTAGCGGGAACTGGAGTCAGCCGTCATGCTGATGCTCGTGTCCCTGAAACAAATATTATTTTTGTTAAATATGTTATTTATATTTCAAAGTTTAGGAATTAAAAAAATTGATTTCATATGTAGATATAATTGATAGGCAAGCCAACACCAAGAAAATATATTAACAACTTGAATGATTCTATCACCAATAATAGGTTTTCTTTTATGACGGATATAGAAAATCATTTGTTTAAATGACATGTAAAAAAGAAATTCAATAACAATTTTCTTGGGTGAAACGATCTTATTATACATATTCATATGTATAGTATAATGTTTTAACTTACAAAATTTTGCTTTCTAAGTATTTTTTTAAAATAAGATTACTGGAAGGATCATTAAAATTAAAATTTGAAAATTAATTTCACTGGTTTTGAATGTTTATTTTTTAATGCTCCTCTTCATTCAATTTCATTGGTAATTTAACTAATTTAGTTTTTGGTTTAACTTTATTTTTTCTCAATATGTAGGAAGAATTTTAAATTCTTCAAAAAATTACACAAGGCTAAAATTAATCTTATTCCGTTTAAAATATCTAATCAAGTGTTTAGTATTTATAAATTTTCATTGTTTTATGACAATTTATTTATTAGCAGGGATTATTCAGAATAATTAAATACTATAAAATAGTACTGCTTATATAAATTTGTTATGTGTTTTCCTGTTTTTTCTTTCTAATAACTTATTGAAGGCAATATATGTTTTGATAATTTTATTATTTGGTTAATTGGGTATCGATTTAACTTTTTTTAGATTTTCAACTCAGATCAGTGACGATAAATTAAAACAATTTCTGTAATATCAAAGTCTACTAAGATAGATATATTATTTAATTTCGAATCATGGATATTTGCACCACTTCTAAAAATGTTTCTGTTATTAGAAACATTATTAGTGTTGTGAATGTCCTTTAAAGAATCATCTGGTAAGTCCTTGAAATAAGAAAATCAGCCATACATTTCTATCAGATTGTCATTCGTTAATTAATCTTACATGATTAGGAAAGAAGGATTAATTACTGTGAAACGATTATAGAATTATGATCTTTAATTTCATACTAATTGCATTTTGATTTTGTAATGTATACAACATTCTTTTTTTTTAATGTCTTTTAACAACCTTGGTTCACTAATGGCTTATTATTTTTTTAGGTCAGAAAATTGTGTCTCATCCCAAGTCATCTTAGAGGGGTGTGTTTTATGTATCGGTATGTATTGGAAGTTATTTATTATGAAGATTATATATAGTTCTTTAAAAATATATAAATAAATACATACAAGAAAAAATATAAGATTTTTTTTTGGCTTCAAAATAATTTTATTCAATACTGATTCACGCACAAAGTGAAAAAGAAAAAATAATAGCATAGAAAGATGTCAAATCCTTGTGACGAAAAAAAATTTTTTTTATTGATTACATTTTTTGGATTTTAGAACCTCGTATCGATTTTCATTAAATTCCATTCCTTGATTTTGCTTACTCGTGCATTAACGTATTTTTTTTTTTTTTTTTTACACCTCTATTTAGAAAAAAGCTCGTCCGCTTAGGCCTAAAGTTGGTGGAATGTTAGGGTTTAGGATTGGAAGTTTAGAACCAATTTGAATGTCAATTTTATCAAATTCCGTCTATTATTACTTCCACTTACGTGAATGCTATTATATGACGAGTATTGATGTTACTTATCATCTATATTTCCTAAACGACTCGTTTCGATTTAGCTCAAACTTGTAGATAATTAAGGACCTATCAATGATGTAATATCTATTTCATCATATTCTTTTTTTTTTTTTTTGTTTAATTCAAATTAACGTAATATTTTATTTATATACTCCTCATACTTCAATTAATTCGTTTTTCTTTGTATATTCAATTGAAATAGTTTGAAATCTATACCGACTCTTTTGGCAGAAGTTCTTTGTTTTTACAATGAAAAAACTTTTCATCTCAGAACTTCAAGAGATTGAGCTTTCATCAAAGATTAGTATTATTTTTTTTTATACTTCATAACTTTATTCACACGTGTAAATTGAAATAATAACTTTTGAAAATTTTTACTCATGTTATGAGTGGTATGAGGGGGAGCAATTATTGTACGAGATCACTCATCCAGCTCCTCTTCTTCTACTAACGTAGTTGTTTGTTGTAAGCCTTTCGATTTGTCAAGGAATTCTATGTCGTTGGCTCGTATATGTTCTTTAACAGTTGGCATGTGAAGGTTAGTGTGCAAAGTCATGTTGTTGATGTACCAAGGAGCTTTAGTAATTGCCCTGGATATTTTTGCCTAAAACATTTGAAGTTTGTTAATGTGAATATTTTTAGCTTTTCCAAATATTTGTGATGCGTATGTCCAAATTGATTTCCGTTAGCAAGTGCGACTATTCAGTCTTTGTTTTAATTCTGTTTGTTTTGATAGGAGTGAAAAATTCATCAAAAATATTAGATAATATAATTGTTATAATCGTACAATATAAATAATTTAAAAAATAATATTAATGATATAAATTGAATTTTTGTATAGCTTGTAAACTCTAATTAATTGATTTCTCAAATACGTTTCGTATCGGAATTAGTTTTCAACTGGATACAACTGTTCTAACGAAACCACACAATTCTATTTCAGAATGAACTCGATACTTGGTCACTTTCATTTCAGTAAATATTTACAACGGATATCTTCTGTGGACAATGGCGTGTAGTGAAAGGAGACTGCCGTTCACTTGCAATCATTCCACTTGGCAACACTTTCAGAAAACCGTGATTGCTTTTATGTCCAATCGTTCGCACGCATCCTTGGCTTCAAAAGCCGCCTAATGAGCTAACTGATTATTTGCTTCGTTATAGAATCCTGATGGATGCTTTTCAGTGCTTTGGTAGTGAAAGTTCTCTGTTGAAAATGAGAGTTCCAAGAAGTTTATGGTTATGTAGCGAGATAAAAATTGGCTTCGAGTAACTTATGTTACTTTATATTGTGCATACGATTTTTTATTCCTCGCAGTTATTCATTTGTAACGCCATCACCTTGGCTTTAAAAAACATATTTAATTTTTTTGGAGTCATAATTATAAATAAATAAAGATAAGAATGAATTAGGGGAGCACGGTAATCTCGGGGTTAGGCGCGTAGCTACTAACTCCAATGATCCTAGTTCCTGCTGGCTTTTCTGTTACACTGTAGACTCATGGCTTTGTTGGAAATTGGATAAAAATATGGCGGTCGAGCGTGATTCTAACCAAATCACCTTCTTGCATAACCGTTGATCTATTAACAGTACTTTCTTACAAAGTACTGAACCCCTGACCCTTGATGGGTTGTAGTGGTAGTTTTTTTTTGGAGTGGATTATCCTGTACATGTGAAAAAAAATGTAAGTTGTATATAAAAAATTAAAGCTAAAATGTTTGCAAGCCCATTAAGGATCCCACTTTCGTAAATTACATGAAAGTTGCTAACCAAAAGCCTGAAACATTGAAATTTGTCGCAGTTGCACAAAATGTTCTCAGCCAACGCGAAGCGAAAAGCTATTGCCGACAGTTTCTATGAGAGATATCACCAGGATATTAAATCGAATATAAATATGTACATAAAAACTACAAGCATTATAAAATAAATCCCTAATAATAATAAACAATTATGCATATTACACAAGAATGCAGTAATATGCATTCAGAATTAATTTTGAAATTAAATCATAATGATGAGAAGGTAGTTGACTGTGGAAAATATATAGGATAAGATGGTTGTGGGTGCGGTCAGAAAATAACACAAATATGTTTGAAAAAACCTTTTTAATAGTGCCAACTTTTCGGCCAGAATTTCTAGCCTTTATCAGGGCTAAGAACAAAAAATAAGATAACAACCAACGAATACAAAAAAAAATAAAAAGAGAAAATATAAACAGAATTATTAAAGTAAATAATTGTACAGAATGGAAATAAGTAAAAATAAAGTAATGAAAGAATGGAACTTATTAATTTATCCAAAATTAATTCTATTAATTTACCTATAATTAGTTAGTTAAACCTGGTAATTAGTTAGTTTTGTTCAGTAATTTACTTTTAATTAATTATTCTGCATTTTCTCTTTTTATTTTTTAGTATTCATAGGTTTTTCTTTGTTCTTAGCCCTGATGAAGACTAGAAATCCTGGCCGAAACGTAGGCACTATTAAATAAGTCTTTAACTTATTTGTGTTTTCTGACCGTACCCCTATCCTTCTTCCCCTCAATTAAATTAAATCATAATTTATTCCAATCTTCCCTTATAAGAAAATTATAATAAGAAATTATACAAAAACAACGGCCCATAGTTATAAGCATAAGAAAACTAATTGTATATTGCTGTAGAGTTCATTAATTACGACCTCTATTTTATTTTATTTCGATATAGTTGTTTTTTTTTTTTTCTTTCGGTTTCTTTTTTACCAAAATGTGAAACATAGCTACAAGTAGTAAGTATATTCAGTGTCCAATAAAAATGCATTGTTTCAGGGTAGAGCCCGAAGCATAGTAATTATTATTGTACATTATAATATCTTAAAATAGAAACTTTTATATAAAAAAAAATATATATAATGGCATTATCCTCCCTCTCAAAAAAAATAAATAAATAAATAGGAGCATAAATTCCTCTCTATTTGTTTTTTCGGGAATGTTACCATCAATAATTATTTGAAGTAACCAGTATGAATTACCTTCCAATCACCAAGGATGATATATTTCCAAAAAAATTGAACTTAATCCTCTCATTTATGCACATTCCCTAAATATGGGCACTTACCGTGAGTAATCTCAATTCGAAGTTTGCTCCATTCTCTTATTAACAGAACCTATTGAATGCTGTTCTCCCTTGTCCCTATAATGACAGCCAACTAATACAAACCCTGAGGGATGAAGGAGCCATCCTACCTGAAGTTCCCTTTGAAGGACCGTACTTGGGCAAACTCCGGAGGCTCCCCGTCTTAGCCAGGACTTGCGACAGAAGGAGATACGGTGTCTTGGATACTCTCTAATTACTGCTTATCTCTGCCCCGGGGCATCTAGTCCTTTGAGGCATTAATTAGTGTCACTTCTTGGCCTTGTATCATCAATTACAATTAACTCTCTTGTTTCTGACGTATTTTCCCCTACATCTTTATTTTTATTCCTAACTACCTCTTTTTCGTGACCAAGGTACCTTTCTTGCCTTTTGGAGAGAATTTAGAAATTTCGCCCAGCGGAAGAAAAGGATATGTAAATAATTTGTTAAAACTAAAATAGAACTCTCCATAGCCGATAGTGGCGGTTAATCCGTAGTGTATGAAGGGAAAAAAATTTAATTTAATTCATATGTTTGGTACTATACAAAATATAATAAATAGACGATGTTTATATCAATATATGATGAACTTAAATTGATTCATCAACATTTTTTTAGTACATGTTGAACAATATATCCCCTCCTAAATTTGTTAGCATGAAGAGTTGTTAAGCTTTAATAATCCTATTAAGTAATTCATGGAAGGTAAAATTCCAAATTTTTAACGATAAGCTGATACTAAATAGAGTAAATTTATGTATTAATTATTACTAGTTGCAATATTTTGAAATCACTAAGACTTTAGGAAAGGTTTGCACTCACTCCCTTATCTGTTGGTGTTCGACCAAAAGCGTATCTGAACAATGGGGTAAGTGCTTACCATATCTCGGCCAATTTTATTGTCTTGATGAAAAGTTTTTCCTAATGAAAATCAATTGGTTTAAAATAATGTACATAACAACTTCTCTTTAGCTTCTCAAAGACCTTGCTTAAAAAATTCAGTTTATTATTTATTTAATCTGTGATTGAATATTTTTGTTGTCTTCATTCTCATATTTTTGCCCTAAATGTCGTTGAAATAAAAAGAGTTGAGAATTATAAGACGTATTTAATGATTAATTTGAAGTTTAACTCTCGGTATTTAAAATTTAGGTCCACACTTATCCCCTCCCACCTCACCCTTACCTTATCATTTGTTTAATCTTAAATTAAGGAAATAAAGACTAGCTGAAATGATATCTAATCCGATTAATTAATTAAACTAATTATAAAGTTGATAATTTATATATTACCTAATTATTTTGAATTGATAAATTTATTTCAATTATTAAAACTCTCCATTAAAAAGTTTCGTTTCTTTATTACTTTTTTTATTAACAGTAAAATATTATCTATTTATCTGATACTATCAAGTATTTTCAGATTGGCCGCTCATGTTTTAGGTAATTTTGTAAATATAAGTATACAGTAATTAAATATAAGTTATCTCTGCAATTGTAAAACAAAAAAAAAATGATTTTGAATAGAATAATAAGGGGACTACATTCTATTAAAGCTTGCGATGAATTAATTTAATTTTTTCAATTTTCATCAATTATGATTTCATTTTAGCGCTTCCAATCTTTAATAAACGTGCTTTTGAAATTCTAAACAAAACGAAATAATAATTTTTTTTTTTTTAAATTCACCCAGATTAAATAATTTAGATGAAATTTATGAGCACCAGATTACGGTTATTTTGAAATAACATGTAAGAAGCTGATTTTAAATAATGAGATCTCCCGTTATTATTAAAAGTGTTCGCAATGTGAGACTTAAGGTCTTAAATAAAATCCCCCAGACTGGAGTATTGACCTTTAGGCTAACCCCGACCCAAATGGCTCTGATTCGTTCAAGGTGAGGCAATAGAACCCTGTTACATGAAGGAAAATAAAACGTTTATTTAATTCATAATTGACACGAAAAGGAACGCCTTTTAAACGTGATATGGATAATTTTAGATTTGATTGCGTTTGATGAGGAGGGCACTTATCTTCTTAAATGATCATTCCAGTAACAAGTTTATGATGACCATCATTGGAGCTTGGCAGATTCGAAATAGGAACATAATTTCCGATTAAATGGGTTATTACTGAATTTCAATATCTCTAATTTAGAATAGTTACAGGCAGGATCGGGCCTTCTGCGCCTTTAGTGAGTTTGAAAAATATGTTTAATCCAATACGAGAAAGTCTAAACTTTTTTTTGTTTTAAATCTCTGTAAAATTGTTTATTATTTTCATATAAAAACACGTTTATTATCAAAGAGAAGCTAATGACGCCGTTTTCCAATTTCAGGCACTTTTGAAATATTGCTCGATTTAAACTATCTTCAAATCTTCTCTTCCCGATTCAAGAATATTTTTCAAAAGTGATATAAGACCGTCGTTCCCTGGGGGGTCTAAGTGGGGCGGGTCCAAAGGGGAAGGATTGCCTTTTATTGTTTAATGATCTCCTCTTGTGAGATTGTGACATGTCCGTACATCGACCTACCTAAACCTGGTGCTTGATAAATTGTCTAAAAAAAGGGTATTTTTCACGGTTAATTTTGTGTTCTTTTCGTGGCACATCTATACTCCGCCTTGCTAAGATCCTGCTTTATAGGGATTGGTTTTGGGGGAATTAATTAATATAAATATTAAATAAAATATTTAAAATTTTAATGCAAAATTAATCTTGGGCGGATAACCAAATCAAATAAAAACAAGAGCTTTGAAATCCATCTTTTATCTTTCCATTTTTCTATCCCATCAATCTTCTTCTATCTTTGACTCGTTCTTTCTTGAGCGAGCCCCTCGTTTTAGTATAAGCGTTTGGAACGTGCATTTTAGATATTTTTATAATCTCTTAAAGAAATAGTGTCATTTAAGAATAAATTATATTTTAAGCTATTTTATTTTTATTTTTCTTCAGTTTAATAATTGGAACAAATTGCATTAGATCATCTTAAATAATGGGCATATTTTTATGCAGAGAACGTGACAGGTTTAGATATTTATATTTTTTGTTATCAGTTGGTAATATGCAAGTAATGATTATTACCAACTTTTGAAAAGGATAAATGGTTGCAAAAAAAATTTATTGTGATTTTTTAGTATAGTTATGTTGCCGGTACAAAACCAAAGCTCAAATTTTTGTGATCTTCTTTTGTTTATCTTGGGTTTTTTGCATTTTGACTTGAGTTTCTTTTCTTAATGCCAAATAAATCTATCTAAATATGTGACGTTACTAAATACAAATGCAAAATCATCAATTGAATTATATTGAAAATAGAAATTTATAATTTTTTTATTTATCGATATCCAAGATAAAGTTATATTGGTCTTCTTACAAATGAAAACTCTCAGGCTATTTCAGTAATAATTAAACCGCTATTTCTGAATAGTTGATCATTATTTACGTTGATTATCATACCACTAGAACTATCTATGTTGTTCTATCGTGTAGTCTTCTCTACAGAATAGTCGTGATGCCACTCCCGAAAAGGCCTACAACCTTGATCAAGGAATGGCAGCCAACATCAATCATATCCAAGGTTGGAGTCGCTTAATGATAGCACTTCTATTTATTGCTGGAGTCGCATTGAAGTCGCCAGCCACAATGACCTGGCTAGGGCTACCGCATTTACACCGACTAATGACCACAGACTGAACAGAACAAACACAATTAGACAATAAGCATCTTTTGTCCGATGGAATCAACACCTGAACCCATGTATGGAGGGTACTTTTATGTGAGGCGTCGCGCTCAGGCCATTGTTGATTCAGAACCATGGCATTATTCAGGAGTCCAATCATTCTGCTAAATGACTTCCCCGTGTTAATAGGGTATAGGTCATTCGCTTATTATAATGAATGTCAGAGGGGTGTTCCAGGGAGGATAATACTCTGTGTTATTGGATTTGAAATATATTGTTTTTATGTTTAGTGATTTATCGACGGTTCGCAGTAAACCCACAAAAATATGAGTGAGAATTAAATCACAAAAATTCGCTAGTGTCCTTACTGAGATAAGTGATGACATGAGATATTATGAGGGAAATTTTTTATAGGTCAATTTTCAATTCAATTTTATTTTTGTGATATATGTTCTTATATAGATATACAATTGAAAGCACAGCCACATTAACATGGCATGATAGTTGTAGTGGTTCAGTTCTTCATTTTCTTTTTAGAAGCATTAACGAATTTACAGGCATATCAGGCTACAGACTTGAGGATTTGTTCGAACATTACACTTAAAGTGAATGGTTATATTACTATCAAAAAAAATATTGAACATTTTACAGGTTTTGATTACGAAGAATCGATACAGGTTTAGTAGGATCCTAAAGCTCAACTCCCATGAACAGACATGACATTCGTCATGTTAATGAAATTTAGTAACAATCGGATATTTAAGTTTGAAGTTACTAAGTTGTAGAAAACTATGGACACCATCCTGTATTTTCGGAGTTATTTGAGGATTTCATATTTGTTCCGTTCCGATGAGGATAACAGATTTTTTGCCATGTTTTATTTTACAATCGTTACTGTCACAGGTTCTTTACGAATAGCAAAAGTAAATTATTTCATAAAGTGTTTATTTCCACCCTGATTTTGACGCCAATATTCGTTCTACTTGACTGAATAGTTGATACAACGAATCAGATTTTATTTATAAATATAAACGTTCTTTGTGGTTGAAAGAGGAAATATTGTGTTATTTATTGAGCTCAAGAAAACATGAACATTGAATTTCGACACGATTATTTAAACTTTTCCAAATAAGAAAGCAAGACGAGTGATGTAAACACATAAATTTCTTTATGTGTACATATTCCATGTATGAAAACATAAAACATGTGTCCATAAAATACTATGAAGATTTTAAAAATTATAAAATATACGGAATTGACAAAAAAAAATTAATGGATAAGGAAGCAATAACAATTGAAAAAATCACTAAATATTGAATGAATAAAGTTCCGACAAATTAGTCTGCACGATCTTAAAATAGGAATTGAAGGTCAACTTCAAGGATTAATTTCTTCACAAAATTCTTCGTACGTCGCAGTAGCATGTATTATTATTTTCAAAAGAAATCCTTTTGAAGAAAATTTAATTTAATCTTGCTCGACGTGAATTTGTACTTTTAACTTAATCATAGACGTAATATCTGAAATACATTTTTATTGTTAACGTAGGCAATTTTTGGTTCTAATTATTTATTATTGCAGTCAGAAGTTCTATCAATAGGTAGATTCTCCACATGTTTGTATCATGGCAATATATCACCTACAGCAAATTTAATTGTTGTATATATTTTTATACAGTTCTAAATAACAATAAATAAATTAGAAAAAAAATACAGCTTTTGGTTCTCATGATTCGGAAAAATGACAAATGACTTACTTTAATTTCAGTTTCGTTTAATTCTGAGGTTTCATTTCTACTTGTTAATTTTGAGTCTCAAGACTTGACAGACATATTTCGAGAATTTAAAAATGAAACTCAGTAGGTCTTAGCTGAAGTAAATGAAGTTTCTGTTGGTAGTGTAGGCGACTTAGTGAACTACTCCAGTTCTCCAGCGCAGTTTTTTAAAATATATACAATAAGTAAATGTGATGTTAAATATATAAGGGTATGATACAGAAATATGGAGAATCTACCCATTGATAGAACTACAATAATCTCTAGATCATCTTTTTAGACGCCTAGATTGCCAAGTCATGAAGGAGAAGGCAGGCTAGAAGCAATTGAATTTGGATCGTTGGGAAGTTTATCATAAAAGGATTGGTATCTGGATCTGGTCTAATCGGATGACCCAATTTGTGACAAAATATGGAACATTAAGGGTTTCTGATTGTAAGGATTGGATAAGAAAAAAAATTCGAAGGTTTGGTAGAGCCCCAAAACTCAACTCCCTAAGTCCTGATAGGCCTTATTATAGTCGTATAAATGAGTCTTTTGTAATTAGTTGAATTTTTAGACTGTTTGTTAAGTAAGTGTTGTAATAGTTGGAATCTACGAGCGGTTTCCTGTCTTTTCAGTCTTGTAGGAATCCAATTCAGCGTACTTAAATCTAGAATTTCCAACTGCAAGATATATTTTCAATAAATGATTCGCATTTGGAACCGAATTTATATCAGTTATTCATCCCATGCCATGCCATCTCCTCGCGTTCGGAAAGAGTAATTGCCAAAAACTGCCAAAAATATTTTTCTGTTTTTGAGGATTTATTTGTAAATGGTAAGGAAAATGAGAACAAGAGCTAAATCGTTCAAGAATTGGATTTTTCATAAAAATCCATCATCATAATTAAGATGTATATTTAGAGGCATCTGATCCAAACCGAATACGTCTGCCCTGCCTTCTACAGGCTATATTTTTCAAATTACTTTTTATTATTTCATATCTCTGGTGGTTCTGAAAATAGTAGAACTTGCAAAATATTTTGTTCTTACTCCATGGCTTCAAAAAAGTATTTCCTTGAGTAATCAAATTTTCACAGACGTCATTTCGAATGCGTTCGAAGTTGAATACAAAGCATTTGATGCTGAATGTAAAATAAACAGATATTTAATTTATTAAAAAATAAAAATCTCTACACCATTATAGTTATTATTTTTTTAATTATTTAATTTAGTTTTGTAGTGATATATTTCCTATGAAATAATTAAGTATTATTAATGTGAAACGTACCTAATTAGTTGAAGAAGGGATTTGGCTTTGGGTGTGAGCTTGTCCTTCTCCGGCGAAGCATTAAGTTCACATATCAGCTTTGGCAGACAGGAATTCTTCACTGCCGTCGTGAACCTCTCCAGCTTGTCATTTTCTGGAAACGACAATTAGATAGATTAATAACAAACAGATTTGAAGGAATTTCATAATTTCATTATAAACAAATGTTAAAATAAAAAAAAGGAAATCAAAGAAAATTTTAAACAAAAATACTATATTTTAAATTATCAAATACAAGATTGAAATCCTACTATCATCCTGCACAGTATTACGTCAACCTATTACTATGCATATTAATAATTTAACGAAAAAATGAAACATCTATTTGAGATTTTTTTTTTGTTTGCTTTGAATATTTTATTTCTATTTCTTTATTTGTTTTAATGAAATTAATTGAACCTGAATTTATTTTGCTTATTCAATGAACGCTATAGGTGTTTCCAGGTAATGAATTGTATAAAAAAAAAAACAAAGCTTATTCAAGTGAGATTAATATTATTCATAAAAATATTGAATTTGCTAAGTAGAGAAACTTTTACTATTTTCTGATTTTTTTTTTCGTACCCTCCTGTAAAAAATAGATACAATTACAATATGAACAGGAGATATAGAAGGTAAGAAAAAAAAGTTTTACATTCCTGTACAATTCGAGCAAGTACTACAATTTAATGAACAGTTTTATATTTAAGTCTCTCCATTAGAACGCTCGGCAATCGT
>NW_027109975.1:135871-149978 GCF_000696795.3 Halyomorpha halys | reverse complement strand
AAACACCTTATAAGAGATACAAGGGCGGGTCAGATGGACCAATATATTCCAAAACCATTATTTAGTTCATCATGATACGTATAATCTGTTGACCAGATTAGTGATCTTTGGAGACCATAACTCCTCTTTTTTTTTTAGACTACATACCAACATCCTTGCTACAGAGTAGATGTTGTATGTGAAAACTAAGCCATTCCCTTACAATTGTCATTTCCATTTAATTATTTCAAAACCACAAAAGTCAGAGAAAAAAGAAAACCCATGGCCACGAATTGATATGTATATACGACAACTTTCTATCAAATGTCAAGAAATTTTCACTTAGTACATCCTAATTTCTACATACATAAATTTTTTTATGAAGAATATAAACCAGAAAACAAACTATCGTCGTTATGTGTAATAGTTTTATTTTCATTAAAACGTGTGAAAGATTATTAGTTGGCAATCTGCAATTAATTGTAGGAATAGTCGAGATGGCACAAAAAAGGTTACACAAAATTAAAGGAAAAACTATTAGTAACCAATGTTTGCCTCACTGACATCGCCTTTAAAGTTTGCGGTGCGGCATACTTTGCGGCTAGGAAAAAATTACAATATTTCCAAAATAAGGTCCTAAGAAATTTTCATTTGTAAGAAATATCCGATCGCACTAAGAACTACAAATGAAATCATCAGTTGACTTCATTAAAAAACGGTTCATAAAATTCCTCTCCCAGTTACCGGCAGTTAATGGAGCAGTAACTTATAACTTGTGAAATCCAACCTCATCCCGAAGACTGAAGTCCAGGCTGCTACAAGACATCCTGTTATAAATTGTTTATTTATATATTTTTATTACTACTTCTCTCTCCGTCGTTTTTTCAAGTTACTTTTTTTCCCCTCATTAAAAGTCAGTTATTTATTTCATTAAATCTATAAATGCCATTGTTTTAGTTATTAACTTTTTTTTTCTCTCCCACTTCTTAAGAATTATTATTTTTATTTATTTATTTTATTTTATTGTTTATAATTTTTTTATAACTCATCGTTATTATTCACAAATGTTCAGTATTTATTGCGTTGTAAATAGTTAGGGTATTCTTTTACATTACCTATACCCTCCCCATAACCAATTGTTAACCAAAATAAAAATTTAAAAAATCGAAGCTATATTAACCATGCAAGGCCACCAGACCTATTTGGTATTGATTAAAAATATATGGAAAATGTTTTGGCTCACGTTTATGAGCTTCATCATGAATAAATTGAGAACAAGATGCTAGGCTTTATATTCGAATATAATTAGGAAATTGAATACAAAAAGATATTAAAAATATATAAACATAAGGAACGAAGTAAAATAAAATAATATAAATAAAAATGGATAAAAGAACAGTAATTCGATTGAATTCAATCATTCTATCATATATTCTATCATATATCATTCTATCATATCAAGGTTTATCTATATTCTTTTAGTGTACTTCGTTCCTTTTTTTTTTTTATATATAGATTTTTATACAACTTTCTATGTACATTCTCATTGCCTTATCATACTTTGCAAAATTTGTAACTTATTTTTATTTAGCCCTGATCAAGCACTTGCGAAGTAGGGCGAAATGCTGGTTACTATCTATTCTATGTAGTAGCAATAAATTCCCAAATTTAGACCATCGATTCCAGTTTTAACTCAATTACATCTAATTACTATGAATCGTTAAAAAAATAAAAACATGTTTTTAAATTATTTTAAAATGTTTACATTTATAGACAAACGTCTGTTCTAATTGTAAATTCCACAGCACAATTAAACGACACCTTTAAAAAAATATACCCTCAACATAAAGACCAAGTATCCTATGGTTATATATTTCAGATGATGACCCTAACGAATTATAGTGGCAATTAATTCTAACATTCGTCGATAGGTAACACCTCATAGCTACCGAAATCGCATTTTGAAGGGCTTCCTACTTTGTAAATTACTATGTTTTTAGTGCCAAGCGATTTTGAATAAGCTATTATCTAAATTCAGCTTCGTAATTCGTAAGTCACAGTTACAATTAAGGCGAATTAAGATATAATCTGTAGGTTATTAATTGTAGAGTAATTACCAATCTGAATACTAGTATATAATTCAATTTAATTGTCAGAGCATAGGAAAAGGGTTATAATTACCTTCTGTGATGCCTGTCAATACTCAAAAATAAGAATATAAAACAATTCTTTGTGCAATGATTATTGTTTATAATTTATACAATTAAAATTGTATCACTTCTTTTAACCCTAACTAAAAAAATTAAATAGCACAATTAAAAAAGAAAATGTTAAAATGTATTATTAATACCACAAATTTAATAATTAATATATTTTCGGCATATGAAGACATCCGCAATGGCACATTTATCATACTAAAATACATAATCCAAAAAATAAAAATAAAGAAATTAACACTTTTAGTGATAAAATGAGATTTTTATTGGTCATTTATAAAAATGATATCATTTGCAATATTGATACCGTCTGATATAACAAAAATCTGTGAGGACTCAACAATTATTATACTGTAATATTAATAGTAGTCGAGTCCTTGCAGATTTTAAATATACATTCTATTATATCCACAAATATAAAGATAAATTTATTGATCAATATTTACAGTGATATTAGACTATTGATATAAAAAGTTCAAATAATTGCTAGAAGGAAGATGGTTCAGATGCGATCACAATAACTCAAATAGTAATAAAAATATTTATTGCAATCCAACGTTTTCCAGGACTTCCCCATGGCTAAAAAAGATACAAACAACTAAAACAATGTAACAAAGCAAGAAAATAGATAAGATGAAATAAATGCAAACTAAGGTATGGCTAAATATGATTTTGAATGTGTGAAAATTTCTATAAATACGAACAAAGTAAATTTAAATAAATAAAAATAAACAGTGAAAATTATAAATAAGAATTACAAAAGGTATTAGACAATTCATTTCATTTTTATGAACACCCTTATATCACATTATTTATCACAATAAAGGTTAATCAATAACTTTTTTTTTCTTGTTATTACTACTTTGTTATTTTTTATATTCTAATATTTGTTATATAAGTGAATTTGTTGATAAAATGAAATAAGGGTTGTGAAATGGAGGGGAAAGAAAAAAAAAAAAAAGGAATAAATTGAAAAGCTTGTATTTAGTTTGTAGACAGATATTAATTGTAAAATAATACTGTGGGAAAAAAAAAAAATGTTAGCTGTCTATTATATTGTATCATATCAAAAAATGTAATTTATAAATTTATATATGTCCGATCACGGATTGATCAGTAAGCTGTGTAATGTAGCAACCCCATGTATTTGGGCAGCATGATTGAATAAATTTCTTTCTCTGTGTGTAGAATAATTTTTAAGTCTTTGTAGAGTTGTGCTTGAGGATGGCTTAATAGGCCGATACCTTATGAATTCATTTATAAATTTGTGGTGAAGTAAGAGTAAAGAGCGCACTTAATAAAAGATAACTTTAATATTTATTTTATTTTATTCATAAACCTACATTCTCATTAAATTAACTAATAATTGAAGCAAATATTTTATCCAATGAATGATGTAGGACAAAATAGAAGATAAAGAATTTTTTTTTTAGTTTATTTATTCTGGTTTAATTTTTATTGATTAATAACTGATTTATAATAATTTCCTCATGATTAGTAACTATTCAGTTTTTTAAAATATTTGATTTTTTTTTTTAGTTTTGTGTGAAAAAATATGATTTTTTATTATTCCATTATTTAGTGTCAAACATTGATTGTATACGACGAAACATAGGTTTTGTACGATTTTCAGTAATGTTTTGAGGTTTTTTCACGTACTTTTATTGGGAAAACGTTTATTCCGTGATGCTTATCTTTATTTTGACAGGTTATCACATATACCAAATATCTAGAAATAATGGAAAGTGTTTTTCATCCTATTAATTTATTATATACAGTGTAAGAAATTTATGGTAGGACGCGCACATAATTTTTAATTTTTTTAACAAATTTTAATAACATTTTTACACACCATACTACTTCGAGAAGAATTGTTTGTTAAGTACTCTGGATTAACTCTATTTGGTAATAGGATTAACTGAATGTGGTAATAGGATTAACTCTATTTGATAATATGATTAACTATTTGATAATAGGATTACCTCTATTTGATAATAGGATTAATTCTATTAACTCTATTTGATAATAGGATTAACTCTATTTGATAATATGGTTAACTTAATTTGATAATAGGATTAACTCTATTTGATAATAAGATTAAACTCTATTAACTCTGTTTGATGAAGGTTAAAATAAAAAAAATTGAGATAAAAATTGCGGATCTTTTTCAAAAAATATATTTATTTTACATCTCCAGACAGGAGAGACTGCATAACATGTTGAAGTTAATTATTTTATTTAATAATTACCATGCAAAGGAAAATTATATAAAATGTATAATGAATGCCGAAGGTTCGGGCTTCAGGTGTCTTTTTACGCCTCATGCTGGTTATTTTCTAAGTCTTTTTGTCATAGAAATAAACTACACACCGATGAGCGTCCTGCAGCTTTTCATTTTATGTTCTTTTTCCTTCCGAACGGCGGACACTAGAAATTGAATTAATAAATATGCAAAAAAAGTGGAAAAACTGGACCTCGGTAACACCTGTTGTATTTTATTGAGTATACTTTGCTGTAGCGCCTAAAAATAAATAGTAGAAGCTTAAGTGCTATTGAAAAATAATGTATAAATGAATACATTTGATTTAACTATTTACTCTTTTGTAAACACCTAAGATGATTGTTTATTTTCTTGTTTCTTTAAATTTGAAATAGATATTATTATAATTATAAAAAAAATTTAATAATGGTTAGCACTTTTGGTCTACGTCCTTCATCGTTACCTTCTTTTACATCCTTAATCCTAGTCGTCTTTCATTAAAATACGTCTTTAGTGTAGGTTTCGGAGTCAAAATTTTCTGCAAAACATCTAAGACCAATGGAGAATCTAGGGCACTTTACTTTGTAAGGAGGTATTGTCTCTTTTTCAATTGTTACACAAGGTAGTGTAGTCACTAAATAGTCGACCATAGTGTACAAGAGTCGTGACCCCTTTGTCAATTTGTAGTTTACGTAACGGAGTTTAAATTTGCTGCCTAAAAATTAAGGTTAGAAATCTAACACTTTACTCACTGAATTAACATTGGTAGAATCAAACTTATAATTCAAATAATCTTTTTTTCAAATGTAGTGCGGACTCATTCAGATATTATAGATATATTTTTTCGGGTGTAATATTGACAACCCCCACTTTGCAAGTGTTTGTAAAGTGTTCCTGATAGGTCACAGTGATGGGCAAAAATTATCTATAGTTGCAACTAATAGCTAAAATTTTTATGGCGACGATATTTATTTATAAATGGTTTATTCATGAATAAGAGTCGTATCCATGGCAATTTTAGCTATTAGTTGCAACTATAGATAATTTTTGCCCATCACTGTGACAGATACAAAATGATTTTTAAAAGAAAATATTTTTCAGTATTTAGCCCTGATTAAACCCCCTATAGTGGAGACAAGCGTTGTTTACTAATGAATAGTTTTTCTGCTATTTTGCGTTTGCGCTAGCTTCCTACAATTCCTGTGGAATGGTTAGTTTCCAAGAGTATTGTAATTACTTTTCTAATCTAGATGATGAAAAACGATAAATAAATAAAATGTCTCTAATTTCATTAATCCAAGTTGAGGTGCCATCTATTGAATTATTGAAATTTATTATTTATTAAAAATTTACACTTTATCAACTCGGCAATATTTCTTATCGATTCTGTTTTTTTTATTATATATATAATCTGATAAATTTCAATAAATGTTGTTTTATTTATAAATCAATGATAATGGAACATGCCAATTTGTCACTTTTTGTTTTACAGTTGTTCTAGTTATTGGCAGGCCAATCTTTGTTTTTAAATATCAAGAGTTTGTTGCCAAGAATCGTTTCAAAAATGGTACCATTTGTTGCTTATAACAGGCTTACAGCAGACGCCAATTTGAAACGGTTGTAGTCAACAAATTTTTAATATTTAAAGTTAGGTTTGTCAATAACTGGCATTCATTCCGAAACAGACATTAATGTTTTTCGTAATGGTACTAGGTACACTTCATAAGTAATAAATAAAAAAAAAAAGTTATCTCATAAAATTACCATGTATTCTCATAAAAGATTTTTTCCCCTTTACCTGAGCATATTTCAGTTAAAAAAATAATCTTTTTTTTCTTAATAAATTGAAGAAGTTTAAGACTTAAAAATAGGTCATCCTTTATTTTTCCTTACAAAATTACCTCAGAAAACAAATATATAATAATAGTGAAAAAATCACAAATAAATCTGTTAATGTTGGTTTTACAGTCTTTAGGAAATATATATACTTGGACATTTTTTATTTTTAAGTGAATGACAAATAAAACAGTGTATATGATATTAATATTTATGGATGGTGCATCCATATGGCTTCCTGCACAAACATACCACACAACCGTGAATCTAGAAAGGGTGTTGGGTGTTTGTTAGAAGAAAAACATCTGTTGCCTTTTCATGTAAAGGCATGATTCTCATATGGAGAATTCTGTATTTTGCCAGCTAAACATAAACGTCATAAATCAGATGCCGAGGAATACTGGCCAAAGTATTGAACAGAATTTTGAAGTAATTAGTCGTACTTCTTGAAGGCAAAGAATAGATCATGTAAGGAACCTTATTCTAATCAATTTAGCGGTAGAAATTAAGAATAAAACGTTATCCCTAATATTATCGCATCGATATGCAAATAAGGGTTATATTCGAGGCTGTTGAATAAGTTAGATAGAAAAAACAAAAAAAAACAAGCGGTGTATTTTGATGATAATAGTTCATGCATACCAAATATCAAACGGGTGTTGAATTCGAAAATGGCGAACAGCATATGCTACAGAAGAGAAAATGGCGCTTGAGACGTTTAGAAATTAAATAAGCGTTTGAATCAATATTGTTAGAAAAATGAATTAATATTGCAAGAAAAAGAAAGGGGTACAATTTTGAAAACTTAATTTATTATTTAAAGTTAAGCATAAACGTTTTAAAAGAACTTTTAAAATCGAGATTAAACAACAAAGGTTCAACAAGAACTAATATCGAAAGTACCTTTGAATACACATTTTTGATAAAAGTTCTTCACATATTTTTCCAAAATTGTAATAGTTATTATAATAACTATAACAAATAACAGAGGTTTAGGAGTTAGAACATTTTAAATATTAATACTACTAAAGTGCGAACAGTAATAAAATTAATTAATTTAATATAAAACAAGTGAAGTTATTTATTTAAATTTTAGTATTAGGTTTATTAAATTTTATTTTTGTAATGATTTACGACATTATAAGGGGAAAATAAAAAGAATTTTTCACGGGTCCTTAAAATTGTTGAAAAAAGTATGCCTGATGTAATTAAAACAAAATACCACAACCATAGATATTTACGATAACTACGAAAACAGTTTTAAATAAGAAAATGGCCGAAAATAGGTTGTTTCGTCTTAAGTACCGTCTGGGGTGTGCCAAAATATTTCTGATTCGTAAGCGTTACGAAATTCAAGAATAAAGTCTTTACAAGTTTTTCTTCTCAATTGTTAATATTAATTACTCTATTTGTTTATCACAAGGCACAGTGGTATGAACATATGTGGTTATGTTTAAAAATTATTTTAATTTTAATTTAAATGAAATCAAAGGAAAGAATTTGGAAGGGATCCAGGAATTGTTAGGTGATTAATCACCTCTTAAGAGGTAAATAAAATCAGTAAATGAATCTATACTTATTCCTATAATTGCCGAAAATCCCATAATTAAGCCACTCTGCTTCTTAATTCTTTAATTGAATTTTAGAATTTAAATAAAATCATTTAGCCGTTATTAATCAAGCCAATAGAATATTAAATAAACTTAGAAAAATATAAAACATTGGAAGAACTATACAAAAATGTATGTAATATAAACAATTTATTTTGTATATAAATATTAAGTCGTTATATTCATAGTAGAAAATATGGTGCGGTGGGCGCATCACACAATTTTCATGTACCATTCGTGATGCAAGAGAGATCGGGTGGGCTCTTGACTTTTCCGTTCGAATAGGATGAATCATTTTTTCCCTTTTTTCTCCTTTAGTTATTCTTAAAAATCTTTATAATTTTGTATTTATCTATTGTTTATTATTACTGACAATGAGCACTATTTTTTTCAGATAAACAAAAAGGTACTACTATAGAAGATGATTTTTAAAACTTTTATCATTTAAGGCCTCCCAGAAATGAAATCAAAACTGTATTAAATGAGTATAAGACCTATCTAATATGAAAGGCCATTTGGTTTTATATTGACATGACGAATTTAATCAAAATTATTTCCGAGAATATCGAAATTAAGTGCGAAAAATCGATTCTATAAACTAGAACTTCCAGTCAGTCGATTTTATCGAAAAAGTTGCTGTCAAATCTTAGGATCGGAATATTTTCCATTACTATTACGTTTATAGGTAAGTGATTGACTTGTTAATTCGTGGGATAGGTCTCAAAAGTACAAGTTATTTTAAATTGATTGAAGCTCTTTTGGTTCCCATCATGGTTTTTGGTAGAAGGAAAGCAACTCAAAACAATATTTTGGGCTTAATAGTTGGACTGAACTCACGTTATATCAAACTCTTCTATTCAACGAGCCATCTTGTATTTAAGATCTACTGAATTAGACTTTGAAAACTTGATTTTCCATTAGGAAAAAATTAATTTCGTAATAAGTACCCATATTGTTCTTCTCCGGTTTTTTGGCCTAAGAAAACTTCTCAACATTTGAATTAATTGGTTAATATTTTTTTTTAAGTTTAGGGAATAATATTGTCATAAATTTTAAAATTGGGTAAAATGATTATGGATTATAGAACAGATTGTCAGGACATCCCTCAATTACAATAAACATCAACAATTCTATAACCTACCTTGAAAGCTTGAAAAAGGTTAACTATTATGAAACCCTTCCTATGGCAATCAAAGATATAAAATTGTTTCACAACTTATCTAGGGAATCTTACCCTTCTCTTTTTACTTCCAAATGGTTTCACTACCTGATAACTATAAAAAGCTGGGTGTGGTTTCGTTTATTTTTTGTTGTTATTTTATCCCCAGTTATTCTTTATATTTGCCATTTCGGAAAGCTATATATCAACTTTAGGATTAGTGGGTAATGATGTAACATTGTATGCTATAATCAGTTCGAAAAAAAAAAATATTTTGAAATGAATAAGAAATATAAATTTTTATTTTTATTCGGATAACTTATACTATTTATCTCCACTAATTAATTTTTGTCTTTGCAAAAAAATTTCAACATCGCATACCGAAACTAATAAGAAATAAATTACTGCTGCAGCAATTTCCTCATACAGTAATGATTACTGATATTAAACATAATTACTCTCCCGTTAGATTTTTCATTAAATGATTCGTCTCATTACATGAAGTAGAATGAGATAAAAATAAATTTAATAAATGATAATTGCGATTATGATAAATTTCATTTTATTATTTTCTTTTGTGGCTTAATTATTTTCAGCAAACTTGGGTTTATGAACTAATCGATATATATAGATAATTTTTTCTGCTGTGCAAAGATTTGAAATAGGTTCATAATCTTTGAATGAGATCATGTGACTTGATTCACGTCGATGATACGAAATTTTAATAAATACAAGTAATTAAATACACTAATGAGATTTATATACTACATAATACTAATAAATACTAATGAAATATATACATACACACTTAGACAGTCATTAATATTAGTCATCAACTATTACAATTGCCGACCTTTTTTTTTTTTGAGACTAATCCTTATTTCCGAAATTTTATTCCGAATTTTTTTTTTTACAATCTATATAATAAAACCTAACTGTACTTGTCTGCAATCTCTCTTTTAAAAACTCATTGAGCACTGTATCCCCAAAGACAGTGCCTAATGAAGTTGAAATTATCAATAATACTCTAAATGCGCTTTAAAATTGGGTTTTAAAAAATTATAAATAAATTTACGAGTTTTCTTTCTTGGGTGTATCAGTCCAACAAGGATATATGGGATGTTTGTTGTTTATATGTTAGAGATCCAAAAATTGGCAAGATGGAGGCGATGAACACAATCAACAATGGCTGCTAGAATGAACCTTTCTATTAACCCCTCAAAGATTGACGTATCTGGTGGAATGGTTGTCAATCTTTAGTTACTATTGAAATCTATTTGAACTAAAAAAATGATGTATTTAATAATACATTTTAATAATGGTGTATTAGTTTTATTTGTGTACATTATTACGTGTTATAAAACAGCTAAGAACTGCAAAAAACGGACTTCATTGGAGATTTTCTAGATAAATGGGTTAGAATTACATCACGCTCCATCTGTTTTAACCGTAAGGAACATTTTATAATAAGATTTTAAAAAAATAAAAGAAAAACTACTAGGGTATGTTCTGCTGTGAACCCTCTCTGGAGCAGGAAGGTTTCGATATGTGACCAAAATTAACAGTTAATTATCGTGGGTAAAAAAACAGCTAATTCAATGTTTCTGAGTTCATAATAGTCAGAGATAATGTTCCATAATAATAGCTAGAATTTATTTCGGATTAGTTTCGAAAATATTATAATGAATCAACTAAACCACTTAAAATAAAATAAACTACATTAAATAGAGTTGGAAAATGTAACCATTCCCAACGTGATAGAAAGTAATTAAATAGATTATTTTCATTTAAATTGTGTTGTTTACCAACATTCAGATACATGTAAGTATATTTCGTAGAAATGTTAACGTGTTTAGCCACCAAATTAATCACAAGGCATTATCAAAATTATAACGTTAGATCTAATTACAGGGTGTTTCTGAATAAAGTAATTATTATTAACTGCTGTTCTGTATACGGTATAATAACAACTATGCAAAGTTGGCAACTATACGCCATTAACTAGGAGAGGGGGATAATAAATTCTAAGCTATGCCCAAAATGGCGCCCGATATGCATTGCCAGTGCACACACCAGGTGCAGTTCTAGCTAATGGATGGGACATATGTCAGGTAGCCAGGTAAAAATTATAATTTGCATACAACAGTTAGTTGGAAAATGGTGGGCTCTTGCCCGGAACAATTAACTGTCGCCATGTTGAGAATGCGCGCTTACCTTTCGAGCTGTTAAAATTGCTTTGGTGTGCTTGTGTGAATTTCTTCACCGCCTGCAATCTCCCAATCTCTGGCCAGCATATCACGTACTTCCATTTCGTAGTTCCATTCATGTTCCGTCCTTGCACCCGTTGTCCTAACGATAGAACTGAAGAAAGAGGACTTAGAAAGCGAGCGTGGGCTGAACACACGACGCACAAAAGGACATTGAGGGAAAGTAATCTGATGGGTCTAGCGGAAATAAGAAAATATTGTCTCTGAAGAAAAGAAGGTGGTTATGATTGTGGTCGTAAAGGTGTTAAAAAGTTTCTCGACCACAGGGCCAGATATTCGTAAGCAACATTATTTGGTTACTGAAAAGCAGAACTGTTATATGAGACAACAACCACCGTGACTTGTCATTCAAATAAACTTTAAAAAAAGAATTTTTTTATACGAATGTTTTACGAGTTTCCTTAAGCCAATAAACCTATTTACATAAATATGAAACTTTTCCGCTGACATGCTACTACGCAATTGTATTCTTTCAGACCATAGTGAAAAATATTCTATTTGAAATAATTATTCATCAGTAATAGAGATTATAATAATGATCATAATCGGGATTGATTTTTATTTTATGTGCAGGAAATTTTTCATCCGAAAAATTCAACTATATTATTATTGAATTTTTAATTCATTATATTAGCTTCAGAGTTAATTACTTGAGATGTAATATTGTAATATTACTTTCGATAAAGGCAAGCTTTTTTACCTACAGCTGATCATATTACTAGAAATAAAACATTTCTAATTTGTATATGCATATTTTCATAAGGTACAGCCGTTTCCAAGGTACGTGTTTTGAAATTGGTAAAATGCTGTGGTGTTACGGCCGTCATTCTGGTATGAAATTTGGAACATAATTGTTCCTTAATTCCTAAATATAATTTTTTAGATTTTTTTTTTTATAAGCTAGAGGAAGTCAGATTCGCTTTTAGTATCCTTGAAAACCAGATTCAAATTTTTATCAAAATAAAAATTATTTTACCTGCCCTCAATTTCACCTTATGTAGGCAACACATTTCTAGCTGGACAAAATTATTTTATTATCAGTTTATATGTTTTTGAGAACGATTATTTCGAAACAAAAATCAAAAACAACAATTTTTTTGCATACTGTATTAATTTTCCAAATATAAGCGAAAAATAGTAGTTGAAATTGGTCATAGCTTACAATTATTCCCAACTTTTCTACTACAGTGAAATGGAAATGGAAAATAATATTTTCATTTCATTTTAGAATTATATTTTATGTTTGACAATTTCCAATTTGATTTAAGGACAGGATTATGGAATAAACCTCTGACTGTTTGACATTTTCATTATCTGGACATTAACTGTTGACAGTGCACCCTACCGAAGCTTTCACCATCAATTGAATAACATTGAATTATTCGTCAAATGAGTGCCTAGTATTATAAATTCTGTCCAGTAATACAGTCTAAAAATAGGTGGTGTAAAAAAAAAATGTTTTTACTAAATTGATTAATAAATTTAATGAAACAATAACTATGACTGACGTAGCAATAGCATGGAAACGGCTCTTCTAAAATCTTTCGAAACAAATCTAGAGCTTCAAATTTAGCACCAAATAGTTTTTTTAAATATCAGTGTCCTATAAATAACTTCCTAAATCCACTACTCTCAATTGAAAGTTTTATTATATTAACATTTGATACGTTATGTTAATAAGTTCAAAAATTATAGTATTGAATATACTATAATCATTTCTGATTAAGTGGAAAATAATTTCGGAAAAAAACTGGAATTTTCAGGGAACTTCTTTAAGCCATTTTGCTCACAGGCCCCCTCCTGTTTCTATCATAGATACCTTGTCACGTGGGCATTTCATATTTATTCAAAACGTGTCTTGGTCAAGATGGAGCATATTTTCAGAGAAAGTCTAAATATTGCAAATTAAAGTTCAGATAGGTATAGTTTCCAATCCAAAGAATTTGCGTCTATCTGCGAAATAAAGCCAACCTGAACCGAAAAAGAGACGAACTCCCAATAACGAAAAACAGTACCCATAAATTATTTATTAGATTTTAGTGAAATCAGTGTTAATATTTTTTTTTTTTTAAGAATTTTTTTTTGTGGAAATTACGACTTTAGAGGAATTAAATCACAATATCTTTATAAATAAAAATGTATTTTTTTCAAAATGTTTGGTGACTAAAAATGGGTACTAATGATTGTAAAAATTGTTTATTGTTTCATTTATATCAGTGAAATGTAACTGTAAGGTACATTGATGCGTAACATCGAACTGTTTCATAAACACTTGTCTTTCTGAAAGGCAAAATAGAGTGTAAATAAACAAAGAAATGCATGAATAGTAAGACAAAGTTCTTTAAAAATAATATGTATGTATATTACTAGAGGCCTAAAGAAGGGAGGGAAGAGTTCGAAATACATTTGTTTTATTCCATTGTTTTATTGTATTGTTAAAATTAAATCAACATTTCATCGACAGTATCTATTGTTTGGAATTGACAACAATCAAAATACTTTTTCTAAATAAATAAAATAAAATAATAAAAAGTTGGATAAGTACCTACACGAAATTTAGGGATTAATTATTTTTATTCATAGAATTTTGCATTATAGGCATTTTGTTTTAGTTCAATATGATTTTAATGTAAAACATCTCTTAATTTTTTTATTTTACCAGACTTGGCTTAAATGTATTTATTTTATTTTGACAATGTATATTTTTTTATGTTTACTAGGTATTTATTTTTAACTTAATTTTCTTTATTATATCGATTTCTGATTTTTTTAATATATAA
>NW_027109975.1:134078-135821 GCF_000696795.3 Halyomorpha halys | reverse complement strand
ACGTTGGAAAATAAATAGTTGTAAACTATTTCTGTTTCACTATTGACCGCAACCCTGACCATCTCCCTATATATATATTATAACAAACCTGTGTATGTATGATTGAAATCAGGACGGACTGAGCATGCTCGGCTGTATTGGATTATCAAGTCTCTGAACCGCTGTATCTTTTTCTACATTTTATCTTCTAATTAATTATCAAATTCTTTTATATATCATATTTATATATATTATTGTAATTTTTTTTTCTGTTTAGTCTGTACATACATGAATACTTAGAATGGTAATATCAATTTTCATTTATTATTTATTCATTTATTCATCAATTATCAATTATTCTTCAATAAAACTACTATCTTTAAAAAAAAAAGTGAAATTTCCTAATGAAATTGAATACCAATTCAATAATAAGATAGAATTAAATCAAAACCCGTCACTTTTTTTTTTTTTCGAACTTAGTATAGGCCAATATATTGCCTTTTGGCCATTATAGAAAATGTTAAAGGTAAAATTATAAAGTACCCCGATCTTATTAATGATTTTAATTATCGACTTTAGGCAATGTATACCACAGGGGGAGCTAGGAGATATATATAGGAGATACAAAGAACATTAAAGTTAATTTGGTAAATAGTTAGCGAAGGTAAAAATGTTGACAGGCTAGTTAAAGCAGCAAAATATCCAAAAGGTCTTTGAATTCTAATGAAGAAAATAGGAAAACGAAAAAAAAAATTCCTTAAGTTTCATTATTTTTTTTCACTTGTTGTCTTAGACCTTTTTTCCAGGTGTGAATTAAGGAATGGACTTAAATATACAAATAAAACTAACTTGTAACTCATAAATTGACCTCTCATATTATTGAAGAATTTTTTTGGTGAAAAATAAAAATGAAAAACCTTCAAGGCTGAACACTTAAGACCTTAATTATACTCGTTTCCTTTATTCGCTGTCATAGTTAAACTAAAAATACACTACCGTACAATGTACATTTTGTGTGACATTTTAGTTACTTCATTAGCAGTGTTTCTTGCCCCGGATTCACCTTTCCAATAATCCACTGGCGATAGCTGCATAACCCAACAACCTTAATTAGACCCTGCTAATAACCTTACAATGCCACTAGAAAATCCAAGGATAATGACAATTTAGTTATACATATTCCAATACTCTGTAATATTTATGAATTTATTAATTTTATTATCTTTATGGGAAGCGACGAACCCACCCTACGAAAAAAAAAAAGTCAAGAAACGCGCGATGTAATTTCTAATACATCGGGCGAGGACTTAGACCTTCATGGTCTGTCGCCCATATAATAATAATAAAAATAATAATTATCTTTATCAGAAGGGTGCGGAGAAAAAAATAGCCTCAGGTTCTTCTTCTCTAGCTTTTTGAGAATTTTTAGTTTCAATATTTGGCAACGTTTTTAGATTCTATTGTTCACATATTTATGCCCTCCAGTTTAAAAAAAAATATATTGTAGGAGGATAGTCCGAATGGCGATCAATAAAGGTATCAAAATAGTAAAAGTGAACAATTTATTGTAATCCAACGTTTCGCCCCACTTTACTTGGTCTTCGTCAGGGCTAAATGAAAAAAAACATTTTAACGTTTTGTTAATTTTACAATGTTTGTATCTTGTTTTTTCATTTAGCCTTGAAGAAGCCCTGCAACCTGGGCCAAAACTTTGGTTTACTATAAACAGTTCTCTTTTACTATTTAAACATGACCCAGACTATC
>NW_027109975.1:114761-133899 GCF_000696795.3 Halyomorpha halys | reverse complement strand
TACTTCAGTATAAAAAAAAAAAAAAGTGTTCAATGTTTCTATAAGAAAATTTAGTTATATTATTTTATTCATCTTAATTTGCATTCTGAATATTTTACTGTTGTATTTTTATCTTTATAATTTTATTTTTATTAATTAATAAAATTTCGAAATATCGATAAAATATAATTGTTTATAATTACTGAACAACAAGATCCTAAATAAATGCACACACGTTTACAATTCTTTTCTTATATCTCTCCTATCTTAAACTGTATATTTATATATTATTATTCTATATAATAACTCCTACTCTTTTTCGAACATTTGTCTTCGCTGTTCGTACATGATCAATTGGTAAGTGTAGCTATCCGTTCTCTTATCTAAACAAAATATCAAAAACTGAGTGTAGAGGTTAAATTTATCCTGCGCGTAATACAAGGCTTATATATCGCGTTGTATGGGAGTCTCCTTAAGCAGGGGTAGAATAAAAAATTTTCTTTAGAGACAAATAAAAAATAAGTTGAAATAAAGACTTTTACTTTTACAAAGATAATTGTTATATTTTATTTAACAAATGTTTTGTAGGTAAAACAAATGAAAACAATGATTCTAATACTTTACACAAAAACAAAACCATAGTAAACGTTGCTTGTCAAGAAAAAAATTAATAAAAAAATTGTTTGGGGTCAAGTGAGGTTTGAATTACGCACATCGTAGGTTTTAAATTTCCTTAATATGGGGGATATAAAATAAAATTATTCCAATTTTTTTTTTTTTTTACAGGGAAGAGCCCTCTAATCTCAAAATGCATTTCAACATTATTGAAAATATTTCTGTTTTCGACCTTGATGTACTGATTTAATAGGTCAATATTTTTAACATCCGAAGCTCCAACAGAAAAGCCATTAATGATTTATAAATGTCTTCATTGATAACGATTTGAATTATTAGAAATAAATTTGAAAGGAAGATGTACAATGCTAATGTCTGTCTGAATGCCTTCTTCGGATATCAGATATTTTACCATAACTGATTTTAAGGGATATTTAAAAAAAAATCCTTATGCATTATTGGTTGATTCAATAATAATTTTATATTGTAATGCATTTTTGTATGGTTTTTTAATGCACTGCCACGTTCACAACAAACTTATTTAAGAAAGTAAAATAAGGTGATAAAAAATTACTTATGCAATTCAAATATTACATTTGATTTATTTATAATCTTTAAATTTCTTTCTTGAGACTGGCAATTTTTTACTAAATAATTCAGAAAAAACTATCCAAATTATAGTCTCAAAACATTTATTTCATTCACACGTCCAACGTTTCGGCCAATTCGGCCATCTTCAGGGACAATCTTAATTTACTATGAGACATAACCCTTTTAAAAAAACTCCATACAGGCTATTCTGCCCAGTTCAAAATATTTACATCTAATATGTCAAAAATACAATAAACACCTAATAAGTCAAAAACCTAAAAAACACAGTCAAATTATTTTTCTTTTACCACAATTTATGCACTATATATTATAACCTCACTTGTAACCTCCACAGGTAAGGTTAAGGGTTATGTCTCATAGTAAATTAAGATTGTCCCTGAAGATGGCCGAATTGGCCGAAACGTTGGACGTGTGAATGAAATAAATGTTTTGAGACTATAATTTGGATAGTTTTTTTGAATTACATTTGATTATAAATGTGAATATGTAAATGTTATGTTTTTTCTTTATTTCTTAGAGAATCTTAAAAAGAAAAAGTTGAAGTCATAAACTTTAGATTTGCATACGCGAGGACCAATATTATGATAATCGTACAGGACAAGACAACGTCATTAATCGATGCAGATAATGCATCTTAGTTCTTCATTGTATTTTTATATGATTGAACGCAACAATCCTTTACGTACCTATCATTATATCTTAATAATATTTCCTTTATTTATGTTAGATATTTCAAAGGTTAACAATAATAATATTCGTATACAATTAGTCTAGGTATCACTGACCATGGATCTAATTCAAAAAAATTAATTAGGTTATACAATAATATATTCATTATATATTATATGATACTATTCACTATTTTTAAAAAATAAGCTTAACCATGATCATTACTATCGATTGGTTACAATACCTGCTAATGATCATTACAATCGAAACCTGCATATCTATCGAAATTGACTCGAGAATGCAATAATGGGAGACTGTAAGCTTATATCGGGTCTATGATTAAAGTTTTTAAAAAACTATTACTGTCAACATTTTATAAGCTACAAAAAAGTTTTTCTTTATAAAATTTATGACTTTTTTTAACCTTAATCAGAAGTTAAACAGTAGTTGAACATTAAATCCAACAGAGTGCTCTGTCGAACAATAAAAGTATTCTTAACGTAATGAAATGAAGAATGGAAAAAGTGACAATCCACATATTTTGGTGGTTTAAAATTTGTTTTCAATTTAGTTTTAAAAAAATAATCAATTTTTCCGATTTAGGAAAATAAACCTCTTTGTATACGTAATTTTAACAGTTATATATTTTTTAAAAGGAATTAGTAAAGAGTATAATATAGATTTATATATCTTAGACATTAATGTCCCCATAAAATGTTCTAGTAAATATTACTGAACAGAAAACAATTTTTTTTTTTAACTTAATATGTATTTCTGTGAATCTTTTGGATCAGTTAATAATGCAACTTTATTTTTTGCTTAGTCATGCCCGAGAATGAAAAAAAAAACAGTGTTTTAGAAAAAAAGTATTTCTTCAACTAATTATTTAATTGACTACAATGTAGAGTATAATTCAAGATTAATAACTAAAAACATTACTCACAGCTGTCTGTTACAGTATGTTCTATATTGATGTGATACAACTAACTCAAGGTTTGTGTCAGAACTGAATCGGAGTGAAACGGAGTAAGACTAATTTGGTTTTCTTTTTTCAAACACATGAAGAAATGTTTTGGTTTTTCAAAGACATGATCGTTCTGTAGGAGGTAAACAGTCCTTTTATTTTTTAAAATACATATACTTAATTTTTAATAATAATAATTAAATTTTATTATAAATAAAAACATTTCTCTTAAATGTATTAGCCAATTTTTCGATATTCTATGTTGGCCAATGTCGGTGCTAAAGGAGCCAAAATAATTTCAAAAGTTATGGCATCATGACTAATTTGCATTGATGAAAATTTATTTTATCCGCACATCTCAATTCTTTTCTTTAATTTTAATTATAAAACAGTTTTTTCCCCTCTTTTTAATAATTAAAGATGATTTTGAGCTTGATTGATGATAGAAGACCAAGGGGAATGCACACTTCGGCATAAAACACATTCAAATAACAAGCATCTGGCTTAAGTAATTTCTTAGGACCCATTTTAATCTATTTTCAAAACAGAAATAAAATATAATTCATTATGGAATGGAATAGAATATATTAAATTTGATCAATTGAATTATAAATATTGATGCGGTCTCATACAGACTCCTCTGCCCCGAGTACATCATGCGGCTGCAATTGTCTTTCAGTTGACAGCTGGCTGGCTTACTACTACCTAAACTTGCAATTTCGAACCACCTGTTCGATGAATATTGAAAAGAAGATGATCATTAATGTTTAATTTGAATAATTACTCAGTTTTTTAATCGTTAATAATATGATATAATACAATTTTTACAAAATATGCATAAAGGCATGTCGAGAAACGATGAGCGGAGCCGGATGCAAATTATTGAATGAAAAAAGAACCATTGAACACAAAAAAATTACGTAACAACAAAATTTAAAATTATCTCTTACAAAAAAACATTTATATATATATATATATTTATAAATGCATGATCTGATGATTATATATTTATATGTAAGGTCTTGAATATTCCTACAGCCATCCATATTGAGTAAGAGTTATAAAATATTATAGAAGATTTTTCCCTGGTTTCAAGTATTAACAAATAAATTAATTCAGTCATTATCGGTTTTCCTAATAAAAACTAAAGCAAAATATGAAATTCTGCTTCTCAAGCTTATTGAGCTAATTTTGATTACCAAACTACATTTAGAAAAACTTTTTTTAACCCATTGGTCCAAGTTATCACTAATTTATGTTCAATAATATGTATATAAATGTTAAAAATAATGAATTTATTATTCCGCTGGGATAGGGCCATACTACTACATTCAATATATTGCTTCTCCAGAATTATAACGAAACTGTAAAATTTTGTGAAATTGACTTTATTTTGTTGGATAGATCAAAAATGGATTTACTGGATACTAGTTAACCTTCATTGTTCTGCTTTTAGAATTCATTCCGTAGTGAATTTCGTTAAGTACCATTATGTCGACTAACAAACATTTAGTAAATGCATTTTTGAGCCCGCCAAGAAAATAAAGTTAATTCCACAAAGTTTACACTTGGGTTAACACTTCTGGACCAGCAATATTATGTACATTTTATTATTTTTTTATTCATTTTATTATTATTTTATATACATTACAAGCAAGAAAAAAACAACGACATTCTAAAAAAAAGACCTAGTGATCGAAAAACGATTAGCCTAGATTTAACAAATTATTGATCTAGTTCGATATTTAATATAAACATTCACAATTTTTTAAGAATGTTTGCTTATAAAGGGCACGAAGCATTGGTGGCAGCACTCCTTCAACCTTTTTCCTTCGCCGCCATTTTCTTAGGGAAAAAAATGTATGATTTTGAATCAAAGATCTGAATTTTTTTTTATAACCACGAGAACGAAGGAAAATAGTTTTAATAACTTTTAAATTAAAATTTGAAATCTAAATTCTTTAATTTAAAAAAAAAATCTGGCTCAGGGGTGGTCTAAAAAAATCTTGAATCAAATGTATGATTCAATTTTCAAATTCATTGGGTGGTTTCATCGGAAACAAAAATTATCAAATATTATAATTAAATATAAGATGTTATACTGTCGCCGTCCATGTTCTCACGTGGCATTACCCTAATGGAAGGCAGCAAAACTGAATACTTCAGGAGTGTTGCCAATAATGTGACACACTAGCCTCAAGGCTTGTAGGCAAGAAGTCTAAAAACCCCAATTTTGCTTCAACAAAAACTCTTTTTATTTATTTTTTCTAATGTAAATGTTTCATTCATCTATCGTAACAAAAGATTAGCTTACAACGTAAAAATTAGAAACTTTGGCAGCTAAATTAATGATAATTGAAGTTAGATCTGATTGAAATTAGTACATTTGATCATTCATCATACTAATTTAACTTTAATTAATTAATTAAATTAAAGAAAATAAATATTAATATCCATCATTCTATTTCTACGTTATCTTTGATTCTCACAAATTTTTTTTTTCCTTTCACGAAAATAGGAAGGACGTACAATACTTACGTGCACAGGACGTTGTCGTAACGTCTGTTATTTTAGCGAAAAAAATAACCGGTTGTGCATGGTTGGATTTTTCCCAAAATGTTACATCACTTAACAACTCCATGAAACGTGACGAAAGCTTTCTTTGAAACTCAACGACATTAGAGATATTGTAGGAAAATATTTAATATTCCCCACTAATAATTCCATAATTAAAATAAAGAATGAATTTATGTATTTATATTCGTTGAAGAAAAAATATGGCGGACGATTAGCGTATTTTTTAAAATTTATTTTTCAATTTAATTTTTTTATTCATAAATGTTAATTGAATTTGAAGCATTTATAAATATTTTATACAGGTTGAAGTAATTCACATATGCATACATAAAAAAATATTATATAGGTAATTGAGTGGATAAATGTACTATGTATAATTTTACATTTTGGAAAACAGAGAAATTTTTACTTTGAAGATTATTTAAAATACTCCTTTATACAAAGGACGTTGTTTAATCTTTCTTAACATTTAATTGTCGTGATTTTTATGAGTTAAAATTTCTATTTTATTCATATTTCCAGTTTAAAAAAGGACTAAATTAGCATTCAATTTAACTTGGCAAATGTTTGTAGCTTAAAACTTTCCTTCACCCGTGTTTTCAATGATAAGAGCATAATTTAGTTCGTGATTCATGCTATTATCTAAGAACTTTAGATCGGAATAAAGATTTTTTTTGCTAATAATATTCAGCTAGTTATTATCCTAAATTATGCCTTGGCTCAAAAACATCGTTTAAAAAATTATATATGTATACACATAAAAATTAATTGCAAAAAAATCACAAAATATTTAATTTTTTTTTCGATTAACAGTTTCTTCAGGGTTGTTGAATGCTCATTCACAATAGAAATAATCTACACCGTAGGTAAAATACCTTATCTATTATAAGGCTGTTTTTTTCAAGACCATTATGCATGTTTATAAATGCTACCTAAATGATGACTAGACGTGTCTGCATCTCCTCAGCCACCCTAAGAGAGAAATTAAACCATCATTCCGAAGTAATAGAACTCCTCTCAACGACGTAGTAACGCTTTCACAAAGACGTTACGCTGTTGTGGAGCTATCAGGATGTTATTATGCCTTCGACCAGAACTGACCATAGGCAGTTTCCCCGATGTCAGGGGACCTGCAGGAGAAATTGCACTCCAACGTACTTTCCACCCTGCGCCGTCCAAGAACGTGGGGTTGGCGATGTTTTTTCGATCGCATGACAGATTTAGTTGACGTAAATTGAAGTTATCAATAAGATTAAAACTTCATAAGAGCTTTCAACATTCGACAAATTCATAAGAAATACGGTACAAATGAGTGGAGAACTTCAATATCAAAACTCTGATGGTAACATCATGTAAGGTTCTTCAATTCAAACGCATTTATCGTTTAATATTGTAAATAAATAAATAAAAGTGAAAACTACTAACAATAAAATATATTTCCACATTGCAGCACCGTAGGCTTGAGGTTAGGTCAGTTTTATATCCTTAGATGACCGCGAGTCAGAGCATATCAGAGTTAGGAAATGGCGTGACATTTTGTGGTAAACCAGATCACGCGTTGGAAACTTAGGGTTTCGTAAAATATGCTGTATGTTTCCTTCTTACTCTCTTATTATCTTGTATTATATCCGAGAAAACTCTTAGAATAAAGAAACAGGTCACGGCTATTCGTGAGATAAAAGAACAAAATGCAACTTATCAAATCCAATTTCCAAATATTGCAATAAGCAGACGATGATCAATGACCAGCAATCAAAACAGATTTGGTTAACTATCGATTTAAAAACTAATTTGTTTATTTAAAATTTTACTTTAGCCGTATTTTTTTATGTTTAATTTACACATAGGTTTTGCAAGTTGTGCACAGATAGGAACCTACGTTTCGACCCACATTGCAGATCTTAATTAGGGTTCAATTTTTTTTTATTTATTCAAGTGTTATTCACCTAAATTAAATTAATTGCATTACTGCCTGTATTACGGTATGCTTTTTTAATTTATCATTGTATTGTGCATAATGTCAGAAAGGCGTTTATTGAATTTTATATAATTTAAATGAGTGTGCATTAGAGCCCTAACATTTTAGAGCACCAGAGATCATCATTTTTGAAAAAGGGTTTTTTTTTTTGTTTTTTTTTATACAAAACTGCTCAACTAAATGTAATAATTAATATTTAAGGGAAAAAAAACATTTGTTTTTATTACTATAAATTATTTCATATTCATTTATTGTTTCTCTTCTTTCTTTGCATACATCCTTTTTGGACACTGTTCAATATGAAAAATATATGTGTGCAAAAATATATACATATCGTGTGCATGTGGGTATATGTACTCGAAGCAGGGTCATTAACTTTTTTTTTTCAATTTTTAGATAGTTACAATAATAATTTTATTTATTTATAATTTTTTTTTATGTTTCAACAATTGTCTAAAATATCGGTTTAAAATTCCTGGGGTCATTTTTAATTGATCTGAGATCAAGAACAGAATAATAAAAAAAAGCTTGTAGGAATTATTATTTTAGACAAATTCAAAGAACTGTTTTCAATAATAGTTTCGAATTAACAATGTGAAATTATTATAAATATTCAGCTAAAAATATATTCACCACCGATGAAAACATCAAATCACTCTCAGGGACGAATTTAATTCCTGAATTATTAAAACTGAATGTAACACGCTAACCTGTAACCTGGGATGGGAAATTCTCCCGAATTCGAGCCCACAATTAAATCAGGATACTATCTTTAATTCCATGGAATATTAAAACTGGTTCACCCATATTATCGAGGTCGAATTTCGAAAGGTTTAGAAAATATTTTTGGATACAACTTTCAATCAGTGCTGTTATTTTAAATGTTGATTTTTAATCAACATATTATTGCTTTTGTTCGAATAGTGGCACATATGGCTAAAAAAATTATTTTATTTTCAATTATAGTAAGAAATACCTATATAGTCTCAACAAGTTTATTCTCTTAGTACTCCTACGTTTCGGCCATCCCAGCCATTCTCAAGGACATCTAATAATTAGGAATCTCAGTTAAAATCTAATCAATAAAAATCTTTTTTAAAAACATTCTGAATTGGAAATTATCCTACTTTTATTTATAATATCACGGCGAACAATTTCATTAAAAATTTTCGGACTATCTTTATTAAAATATATCTTAGCCCATCAACCGATAAATCATAATTAAATTAGAGAAACACTATGCACCAATCTTTTATCATATTTTGTTAAATTACCTATTTGTTGCCACTATTTTACTTATCCTAATTTTATTCAATTCAACTTTTAGTATTCATAATGAGGTGTAGATAGTTGACCGTAGATTATTAACTAGAGAAGATAGTTGGAGGATGCGGTCTGTAAGAAAAATGTATATTAACAAAAATTATTTAATTATATTTATTTTAGTTTTTGAAACTCCTTAGTTTTAGTTAAGACTTCTTTCCTACAAGCTCTCTGATGAAGACCTGAAACTGAGGTCGAAACGTCGGCATGAATAAATAAGTTTTGTTTATTTATATTCTACTTACAGGCCGCACCCTCCGACCTTCTACTTCAATTAATCAACCTTTAGTATATATGTATTTATATTTATATATTTGAATCAACAATACATTGTTTAACCTCACTCACATACCATGTTTAAGCACATTCTCACTATATTTCCAATTTAATTTTAGTAGATTTATTTATTCAATTATTATGCATGTTTAATAAACCTATCACTGCTTTGTTGGAATAATGACATTCTGGCAAAAGAAATTAATTTATTTCGTTTTTAACGTATTCAATTGTTCCCTAGAGTGTGGTTTCTTTTCTGACAACTTTGAGAATTGAGATAGTCTATAGAGAAAGGCCAGTGGAGTAAGAAACCCCTGTATTCGGTAATATCTTTGGAACACGTCTATTTCAAGATAAAAACAAAACTTTTTATTACCTGATGTGCCACGATTATTGCAAATTAGCAATATAGTTTTTAAAACATACGTCATTTATATTACGAAGCAATAATAAAAATAACATAACACACTAGTCAACCATATGTTCAAATCATAATAATGATACAAATAGTATTAACTTTACTTAAATCTGGCTATTTCGAAGAGTTAAGACCAGAATTACGTTTAAATTTACAGTTGAGATCAGTTTAATATTTCAAATAAGTAACCTTGATCGCAAGTCGTTCTCTTGCTTTCATAACCGGTTATTTTCAGTTCTTTTTTAAAAAAGTGTTTGCTAGTTGCTTCCTATTTACAAATACGTATTAATCGCAACTTTCTGCGTAGTAAATTGCACTATATATGAAAACATTGATAAGGAAACTTGAAACCCAGGCAAAAAACGTATTATGCTGTTGAAAATAAGCATGAAATCAACGGAGCACGAACAAGGAATATCTTACTTGTAAATTACCTAAAATAACAGAATATTTACTTCTCTTTATTACTTATTATTTTATTTATTTAAATTTTATTATTACAAAAAATTGCAATTTATTACTTCTTTAAAATCCTAAATGATGCATGCTGGTCAAGAACGTTCCTGAACTCCTAGAAATAAAAAAAATTAAAATAAAACACTGTACTGTGTAATAGAGGGCGACGGTAGTAACGTGATAACGCTCCTGTATACCAACCCAAAGGTTGTGAGTTCGAGATCCGGCCCACCCGGCTTTTTTCAGGCATAAAATTATACAAAACTCACTGCCTCCCCCTCCCCCGGGCATTTGTGAAGCTCGTTAGCCAATGGGTGGCACTCACCAAAAATAGGCGTGGGAGAGACTAACTCACCCTATTAAAAAACCACGTCAGGGAACGCGCGATGTATTTCTTTAGTAAATCGTGCGAGGCCTTGGACCTCCACGGTCTATCGCGCCAATAATAATAATTATAACAATAACTGTTGTAATAGCTTATTTTGAAACTGACTCTTTTCTTTAATGAATGTTGCTCTTCCATGAAATCATATTGATACGCAACTGTTATTAATGAGTTGTGAAATTTGCTATTAGCTTCCAGAAAACATATTTTGAGGAGGGGATATAATAGGTATAATAAGAAACAATTTTCTGTGATACGTTCAGCAAATAAAAAGTGATTTCAAGGAGTTTAGTATATTTTTTAATACAGCATTACTGTTGCCTGAATGTTGTTTTTTTTCTATAGTGGTTTTAGGCTAACTTAGATAGAAAAAAAAGAAAATCCACTTCTTTGTCTCAGGTCATTTCTAAAACCAAGCGCATACTAAACCAGCCACACGCAGTTCACACCAATCCCACGTGAGGACATGTGAATCGCAATTCACAATATGGAACTCACGTCCACTTGGGGCCAGTATACTTGAGCAAAGCCTCAACGCAGATTAAAAAGCCAATGGCCCAAGTGTTATCCACATATAACAGAAAACAGGAAAATCAAGATCCAGCTTATAAAAATCGAAGCAAAACATTCCAGTTGGAAATGTTCTATAAATGAAAAATTTCTGACGGGAAAAGTGTATTAAAAAATGTACTATAAACTTTTGGAATTGTTCAGTATAATTTTCATAATAGAATTAACTTTAATATATTTGTTAAAAATAAGTCCAAGGAAATTAAAAATCAAGATTTGTGAGGTGCCACTATGTTATCTCAATTTTTTTTTTTAACTTATACATATACCCATAATAGTAATAATACACAATAATTATGTATTTCCGCATTGCATCATCGTAGAATTTAGGTCTGGTCAGTTTAGTGGTTAATCTTTTCCTCCGAAACGACCGTAATTTAAAACATATCAGAGTCTGAAAATGGCGCAGCATTTTTGCGGTCAATCCGATCACGTGTTGGGGACTTGAGGTCTTGTGAAATATACTGTTTGTTTTTTTCTGGCTTTCTTTGGTATTTTCTATTAATGTATGAGGAAAACAATACTTACTCTTAAAGTAAACAGGTAAGACATTTACTACTATATCTTATTAAATAAAAATTTGATGGGCAAAGAGTACAATCAGCTGGGAATCCTAAATTAGTTATTAGTATAAGAAATTAAATTAATATGTTGATTTGATGGTTATTTTTGTACACGTTATTGTTTGTTGTTTTATTTTTTTTCAGGGACCTGTTATCTAATTCAGTTTATTTCAACATTATTTGTTTATTATCGTCTAAGCAAATTTTAATTATTATCATCAAACTTCGGAAAACAAAAATTTATATAAAATTACTTTCAGTGTGAATCTATTAAGATTCCATCACCAATCAACAAAGCAAACCCTGTAATCAGGGCCTTCCACAAAAATTTCAAATTAAGATATTTATAATAATATTTAATAAAACTGAAACGTCAGAGATAACATGTAGCAAGAAAAGTCGTACCTTTTCAATTTATTCATTATATTCTTAAATTATATAATTATTGTGTGAAAGATGGTTCATTGTATATTATTAGCATAACCACGGAAATGATTTAATGTATTGATTACGTGATAAAAAAAAACAAAATAAAATAAAAAAAAGCAAATCATAATGTTTCTTCTATTTGCATACGTTTTGACAGAAGTTGTACGTCATCAAAATTAAGGTCAATGAAGGAGGAAAAAGGAATTCAGTTCGGCAAGGAGACATTATTGAATGTCGCATTCAGTATTCTTCTAGACATACAACAACAAATAATAAACAAAAGGATAATATATTCTTTGGCGTTTATATCCTTAGTTTAAATTACGTTTCTGAATATTTACTAAATATCAAGGCAGCCACTTAAAAATCATGCTGTCTCTCGAAACATTAGTACGAATAATTTAAACTGTCCATTTTTTCGTTCAATATTAATTAAAAAGTAACTTATGAATAATTTATGGAATTGAGCAGAGTTTTCATAAAAAGTAAGAACAAATATTGAAAAAATTGTAAGCGTGTGAAGATGGAGCACAATGCCGAAACGAGATATCAACCTTATATAATAAAGTTTTTTTACATCTTTACTGATTATTTTATAATTTATCTCAATTAAATTAATTTTTTTTACTTAGATAATTATGAGTTGTTTTTAAAATATTGAAATATAAAAACATTTTTTCTTCTCTTGGTCAAATTGATTCGTATTTTTTTTTTTTTTTTTTTTGGTTAAACATGAAATATAGTTTTCTTTCAAATATAGAAATTTATTTCAATTTTTTTTTTTTTTACTTCAATACGAAATTTTAACAAAAATAAGCCAAACGCTACCGAAATTGCTTTGTTTCCGAAGACTAAAATTCACAACTGACTGAAATTAACATTAAATTGTTAAAAATGTTGAAAGTTAAAATAACGCTTTTTAATTAGATTAAAAAATTAATTAATACTAGAAATAAAAAAAAATAGGTCAGTGCTAGTAAACAGAGGAGTGTATTAAATTTTATCTTGTTTTCATTATGGAAGATATACACTTTTTGAATGTGTCAATTAATGAAAAAAGTGGTGTTTGGAGACAAGCCAGGTTAATACAGTGGATATGAAGGAACTTTTCAGATAACGTATTTTTTTTTAGTTAATTGACAAAAAAATTGCATGAAGTGATAAAATACAATTTTAATTCTTTCATGTTAAAGATAAATTATTTAGTGTTTTGTGTCTTGGAAATATAGGCATACAAAATATAATTTTGTATGTAACACTTTATTCTTTACATGTTTAAATTATGTACGTATAAATATCGATGGTATCCCTGGATACCTTGATAAATTTTAGTTTTGTACCGAAATTAACAAAAGTTTAAAAAATTGGATAAATCATGAATGATTCCTATGATACATGGAAATTAACCGACTTCAAGTTTCTGTTGTTTCATGTTACTTTCTCGATAAAATGTCACTAGTTCAGAGGAAAAAAAACAAGTTTTCGGTTCCGAAAACTCCTGTGAGTCAAAGTGAAAGTTACTGACGTAAAAGAACAGTTTTGGAATATCACGCAATAAAAAAGTAACTATATTAAAGTACTGTTTTGATGCAGTTAAATAAATACCAACACAATTCATTAGGATTACTTGCATAATAAAATCAAATCATGTGTTTAGTATATGACTTTCATTTATTAAACAAATTATGACTGACGGGTAAAAACTTGGAACATTGATCCCACAAATTCTTCGATATCTAACAACCTTTTTTTACTTCCTCTTACCTGTTTATGGAATATATAGGAAGGGAATATATGGAATATATATCTTCACTAATCTTAACATTTAACATCTTGATTTAGGAATACTTGAAGAATCAATTTATATTTGTTCTTAATGTAATTTCTTCCACCTAGGTTTTGTTATATAATAAGTCTGGGTTCTAAGTCCTAAATTAACTTTATAAAAAACAAAAACAAGTTCTTTAATCATGCCATTATCCTCCTGATATAATTTTAAACTTCGATATTCATTTTATTATCAATTAAATGAGTGAAATTTGAGCAATTATTTTATTTTTACATATAATTATAGTAATAAAGGCTTAGCGAACCGGAAAGTTCGGTCCCGATACCACCAATCGTTGCATGCAAACATCTACTTTTTATTAAAGTCTCCCTCCTACGCTTTGGTCTATCTCAAGGAAGTTTACCCTTCGGTTCAGTGTTTATTAACAGTTTAGGAATCTGTTAGTTACAAAGCTCTACAACCTTAAAGGCCCTGTTATTTTCATATAAAATATTTATTCATTTGTAAATATACATGTACAGTTAACATTTTTTCAATTTTTTTTTTATTTATTTAATGTGATTTACAACTCTACTAATAACAAATAGAATAAGTAAATATATTGTATGTTTCATATACACTTGAAAATCTTGGGAAGGAACCACGCATTGGTGGTACTTCAAGCATTAATTTAAATTAAAAGGTCCCGTGGCCATCTTCTTTTCAGATTCCTCGGAGGATTATCAGGGATTGTTAAGGATGAAAGATTAAGAATTAATGAGTTAGGATGGGTAAGGAGTTTGGAATGAAAAGACATATATCTATTTTAGGCCAAATCTGCAACGAATGGGATGTTAAGGTCTTTGTGAATGAGTTTATTTGTAACGTAATAAGGAGCATCAAGGAATTTTCCAATTTGTCAAAATTCTCTTTCAACTATGAATTCGACATACTTGAACAACAGAAGAATACTTGCTGCTGACCGAAACATCATCAAGACCAGTAGTGTAACGTACCTTAACTGTTAAACAAACCCGTAACTGTTTGTGTCCATTACTTAAAAGAAAAAAAAAACATATTATTTTATATGTATTATAAACATATATAATTAATACCATATTCCAGCCATTTTTCTCCTCATTTCAACTTTATGTTTATTCATCTACTATTTTTGTTGTTAATTTCCTTTTTCTTTTTATTTATTTTTTATATTTTCTACTTATTATCCCGCCCGAAATAATTATTTTGACATAGTAACTATTTAATAACTAGCTATATTGAACAGCCACAGTTTGGAAATAAAACAATAGATAATAGAAATACATAAAGTGCAATAAATATTTTTAAAAAAAGATATTTCAGAGCTGTTAAACAATGTTGTTGCTTTTGAACAGCAAAATTTATGCCCTCATAAGACTAGATGAAATGTTTGCAAAGCGTTTTATTGTCAATTTAGTCATTCATTGTTAGTATTTTGAAAATTTTAATTATATATATGTTAAGCTAAATTAAATTAACTGTTACTCACAAAAAGCATCATTCTTAGTGTAGTTTGATCTTGTTAGTCAATCTATCAATAAATATATGAATTGCGTCAGAAATAAATAAAAAACTTACAATTTTTTTTTTCCTAACCGGAACGGAATATAGGCTGTGAATTTCCCATCAAGCAAATTTGTTTGCCCTTGTGAATTGTTTTGCCAGCAATCGTTTTTTAATGACAGCGGTTTTCCAGTGTTTATTATTACCTTGTGCATGCTATAAAGAGTATGAGTTCTGATAAATATTTACACCGTCCAGATCCTAACAAACGCAATAAATAAAGTTTTATAGTCTTGTATAATAAGTTCTACTTATCTTGCTACAATAATTTAAGACAATGAGTCTATAAGTTTTACTAGCCTAGACATTTATGTGCCCATCCCAGATGAACACAAGAACGTTTTCAAGCCATTGCAAATATAAATAATTATATAAAACTGTATTAATTAAAATGGAAAATTATATTTAAATTTGTAGGAAGATAGTCTGGATGGCGATCATGAAAGGTACAAAATAGTAAAAAAAAACTATTTATTAGAAACCTAAACGTCTCACGTTGCAGTGCTTCGTCAGAACTAAATGAGAACAAGATAAAAAAAATTTAAATTGTTATAAAGACTACAAGAGTATTCATATAAAAATATAATAAACGAAAGTAAAAGGATACAAATATAAATAAATAGAATAATAACTAATACGAATTACATTAAAGAGCAAAAGAATTGAAAATGTACTTATCTTTAGAAACTTTGGTTACCAGTAATTAGTTTTTTAATGATATTTTTAAGTCTTTCTCTACTACTACCCTTTCTACAGTTAATTAAATACTGTCAAACGATAATTATCCAATATATATTATAACTTATTAGGCATCTATTTACTTATCTCCAAAGAAATTTTATTTACATTTATTGAGCTTCCATAACAGGAAGATTCATATTGCTTAATACATAGGAATATTTTAAATTCTATTTTTCGTGTAGAAAGCAAATGAGTTTTTCACACTAATTTTTTAGTATATGTTTGGCGATAGGTATCATAAAAAAATTTCATGGTAATTCTACTGTATGATTTAAAGAGAATATTTTCCCCTGACTGGTTCCATGTCTTCAAGGCGAACAACCTTTTTGAATCATTGGGTCTTGCTCCATGCTTGAGAGCAGAGCTACTTTCTTTAGGAGTTTGTGTCATTGCTAAAAACTGTATGTACATGTGTATATATATATTACATGTAACTCCATTTATAAAATATTTGTGATTATTATTATTATTATATTAGTGAATTATTAATTATATATAATCATTCCTGTCTTAAGAACATAATGAACACATATCCAAGTATATTTATTCAACCGAATTAAAAAAAAAAAGAATCAGTCAATAGAAAGACTTTACAAAGTTTTAATTTTGAAGGCTATAGATTAAAAAAAAAATTAAGGTTTTTACGAATACAGTATGTTTTACAGTAAATAGTTTAAATTATTTAAATAAAAATATAGTTTAGAGCACTTCATTTACAAAATTTTAGTTCTTTCTCTCCGGGATATATGCAGGTACCATATGAGTGGAAAGGCCCAATTTGAAAACCATAATATGGATATATTTATTCCACATTGTATTATTAAACATATATGTGGGAATGACGAATAAACAATGGATGTACAAACATAATTATATGAAATAAAAATTGAGGTAGCCGTTATTTTATAAGGATATAAACTTTATAAAATATAAATCAAGTTATGTTATAAACAACTTTACTTTGTTTGTTTTTTTTAAAAGTGGAATTCATTTTTATTGTTAATAATTATTCAGAAAGACTAAAGAAAAAATCGTATGAGTTATTAAACCATTAAGCTCATCTTTTTTATTATGCGTGTATCTAGTAATAACAAAAACTCATAGTTTAATAATTATTATATAGGTAACTTGTATTAATAATTTTATTAACATATAAAATATATAACCTCCAACAATGAACAGTTTATCAACAAAAGCATAATTTTTGAGATCTGACAAGCAGCTGCTGAATGAAGTAGTGCATTCACACTATGGATATATTCATAATTCCTTTACTATAAAGTAACAATTAAAAAGAAAATAGACGATCCAATTAAGATATTAAATCATCTGGACATTTCTTCTATGAGAAAGTTTTCCCATTGTTTAAGCTTTGCAGGTTTATCTATTGCATTCACCTTTTAGAAACCGTTAAATTTAACATTTACGGTTATACAATAGCTATTTTAATAAAACTGTCTTATTTTTTTCCCCTCAATGTCAATATTTTCAATGTATTGAAAAAAATGTCTAAATGCCCTTAGAATAGAAAATTTTCTTTTGTATTTCACTTTTCAAGATATGTAGATAGACGATAATTTTCTAGGTAAAAATGTTTAAAAATAGTATGGAAGTAGGTACCTAGCGTTTATTATCAGTATTAATAGTTGTCATGATATTGCCAAAAGTGTAAGATTAAGTAATGGTGGTTAGCAAATGGTTGGTGTTTGATTCCTTACTCCCTGAGCCAAGTTCGTGACCAGCTTGTGGAAGATAATTTCTTTTAATCTGCCTAGGATCGACTGTTGGGTACGGACTTTTAGAACCTGTATTCCTGACTCTACGATTAGTTAGTGGAGAGTAATTGGTTTTTTAGCTTAAATCTACGAACCAAAAAACAATACTTTCGACTAAGGCACTGAATCCAAGTTCCTTCATGAGTTTCAGATGATCTCATGGGCGTAGACAGGATTTCACCAAGGGGAAGTAGACCATTACACAACCACATACATACGTATATGTAGTCCATTTAGAAACATTGGGTAAAAGGCATTCCAAGATGTGATTCCCCCACTATTTTATTTCTTCCTAAAATTCATTTATTACTTTTTAAATTTTTATTAGCTATAATCACAAAAAATTATTGACAATTGAGCATTAATTATTTTACATAAATACATACACTAAATACAAAAATATAGGAGTTGATGATGAGGTTGGCTATGAGAGCACTAGCCTTGGCATTGCAGGCAAAAATATTAACCATTAACTACCTCTTCTACAATGGTTGCCTTCTTTAATTTATTTTCAAAAAGCATTCGGAGATTAATAAAATGGCAAACTGTAAGTTATAATAGGAAGAGTGGAATCTAAAAAATGTTCTTTTTTAATCGTTTCCCCATTATTTTTAGAGATAATTATATGACGAATAATCATTGAATCTTACTTTTTTTACCGAAGAATCGACGTATATCCATCTTGTCCGTCAAAGGTGTGGTTATGACCTTGTTATCCGTGAAGATGTCAATTCAACAATATTACCTTACTAATTATAGCATGTTTCAAGCAAGAAATCATCTATCAAATAAGTTTATTATTTTCTTTATTTTTTTTCACCTTGGGACCCAAATATCTAGGGGGAGCCGCTCTCCCCCCCCAACTCTCCTCTGACTACACCCTGGATGATCTGTTTTTTTCTCCCCTCATTAAGTTTACTTTTAACATAATGTAAATTCTACAATTTTTCAGGTTTTTAAAAAGAAAAAAGTAACTAGGTAGTATATTTTCCCTTACTGTCATAATAATTTTTAATTTTGATTCAAATAAGGTCTATAAATTCTTCAAACGATAATAAATTTTTGATCTAGAATTAACTATCCCTTTTTAGTCGTGTTACGTATTCATGGAGAAAAGCGTGTTCTGTTACGTCGGCTAGTTTCACCTGACCCAGATTGCCTTCCTAGAACCGCGAACTAACGAATAAGCCTTTCGGTTCAAACTAAAGAAACCATATTATTTATCATACTGTCAAAGATATAGTTGTTCCGTCTCCTTTTCATTACTATGGTGGATGTCTAGATTGTGCTGACAATCTGCGAGTCATCAATTCAAACATTAATATGCATTGCATAATGCATAGTTTATTTTTAGATAAGATCATACTGCTGTCTTTATAAGTACGGTGATGATCAAAAAAATAATATTTAAACTTTTTAGTTGACATATATGGGTGTA
>NW_027109975.1:87900-109344 GCF_000696795.3 Halyomorpha halys | reverse complement strand
AAGTTAAAACAGGGTCTTAAATATTTCTGTTCAGGATCAGAACTCTCATTTTCATGGTGACGTAACGAGGCGTTAAGCTCTTTTTTGTTACGTAAATTCAAATTATACGTTTTCTGGCAATTCATCGTCTAATATTAGTTTTGCGGTAATAATTCATCTATCAAGGTTATTTTTCAAGGATTTTCCACTACTGATAGAGCGTAATGATGATGATTTTTTTAATGAAAAAGAATGTTAAAATAATTGAAATTAATCATAATAATTAAAATAATTAAGATTATTGGAAGAAAATAGTTGACCGTATGAAGAAGATTGTAGGAAGATAGTGCGGGTGGCGGTCAGTAAAGGTATCAAAATAGTAAATGAAAACTATTTATTCATACTATAAACTACTATTTTGATATCTTTATTGACCACCACTCAGAATATCTTCGTCAAATTTGCTTCATACGGTCAATTATCTTCTTCCAATAATCTTAATAAATCCCGATAAAACTAAGCTGCACAAATTTTTAAAATCTAGTTTCAATTAACAGAAATGTGAGGACATTTCAATTTTCTCCCCTATAAAAGGCGGATATAAGCAGTGTATTGAAATGTTTACAAATATCAAGGAATGATACTAAAATTGTGTACAAAATAACAGAAAATTAAAAACAGATTTCTCTTTACACATATTATTATTTTAGTTAATATTTTATTACTTTTATGGTCCATTCAGGTTCTATTTAAATTAGGTGTGATATTTTTTTATGATTAAATGCTATTTATACAATGCGTAGTACTATTTACTATTTACCCCCAATATATATACACATTATACAATTATGAAAGATTTCCATAAGCATTAAAGTTACCATAGTTTATCTCATTTTGAATACGTTTCCAAATTGAAATGAAACGAAATAAAAAATAGTTTATCATCCTGGGACTTGGTCCCTTCAGATTGATAAGAAAGGTAATTTTAATTTTATAATAACACTTATTAGCAAAAAAAACAGTGTGGCCACTCTTAATTGTAACTTATTTTCAGAGAGAGAAAAAAAAATAAATTAATTAAAAAACTAACTCAATAAATAAAAAACAAAACAAAAAAGGTAATTACAAAATATCTGTACTATTATAATAATGGATTAGATTGGTGAAGTAAAAGGTAGTTAAATAGAAGGGTTTTAAACGAGGGAAGGGTTGGTACATAACGTATGTTAGAGGGAATGGAGTTCCAGAGATATGCAGCTCGGGTAAAAAACAATTTATTAAACGCAGCATTTCGGTGAGGTATGTCAGATAAACAGGACCTGATAGTACGGGATTAGAATGAGAATTTGAATTGTGGGTTTTCTTTTTTGGATTATTCTCTTTTGGGGTTTGTGGGTTGAATCAGATATTGGTACTGTCCACCTTAAATTATATTAACTGAGAATTCGGGTCCAGCTCTTCAGATTGAATTAATAATCAAAAAAATCGTTTTTAAATATAAAAGTATCGTTTTTCATAATTCCATTCATTCGTCGGTTTTTCTGGACAAATTATTTTGTTTCTACTCATGATTATTTCCAATTGTCATAATTACAACTTTTACAATTATTCATGTTAATATAAATTATTTTAAAATTACTAAATGATAATTTAGTATACTATTCATAATAAAATACATAGAAGAATTCAAGCTGAATACTGCCTTAAATATTAATTTAAGCTTGTTGCTGACGTAATAAAACATATCGCAAACAATACATTACAATAACAAAAAGATTAATTGCTTGATTTCACTTCTTCAAATAGACAGTATTACATTAAAAATTAAAGTTACTTTTCTGTCTTGCGTATTATAATTTCAGATGACCGCCCATTCGTTAAAGAGCACTATCTAATAAAATAATAATTACCAGATTTATGGGGAAAATATTGTATTTTTACATATACTGCTGTAAGACAGCTGTCTTCATTGTTTAGTCGAAATCAATTACATTTTTTTTTTTTTGGTTTGCGCAGAAAATAATTCGGTGTAACAGTGTTGAAACAATAAATAAAATAACATAACACATTAAGCCCTGCCTACAATCACTGCATGAAGAAATCATAGAAAAGGTCCTGATCTCAATGAGGAAAGGTCATGGCTCTGCGAGAAAGGAGACTCAAGCCTAACGATCGCCTTGGAGGAACATTATTCAGTAAATAAAATGAGATTGAATTTTCATTTATTTAAATTAGAATTGAGATTTACATGGAGAAAATTTTATCATTTTAAAGGTCTTTTATTTTTAGAGTCTAACTGAATAAATAAATGAAAAAAATGGTACCAAGTGTTTATCTAAAAACAAATACGTCTTTAAGCCTGTGTTATCCACTAAATTATGACAAAAATGAAAATTATCGTCCAACTTCCGTTGTATTTTGTTAGTCTTACAAAATTAAAAATCCATTAAAATTCACTACTAATCTGTATCGTTCTTTGTATCGATTAAAACTGTATATTAAAAATGAGAATTTCAAATCTCCCACCCCCTTTATATACCATATCTGAGAGTGTTTAGATCTCCACTTTTTACGTATTTTTTTTCTTCTGAGCTTTATGGGTGCATGGTGTTAATGTCTTTAATGGTCTTTTTCTGCATTGTTAATGCATTTGAAAAGGAGGCTGTGGAAATTTGATCTTTTGGAAAGGAGTAGCCTGTATTTTGTGTCAGTCTGATGGTTACGGTGCTAACCAGTTTTTGGTTTCAAATAATTTTAATTACTTATACTCAGTTGAGGATGAGTCTCCTTGTGCGTATCTGCCACCTTTGTGGCCGTCCTCTCGGTGTCAGTGTCCTAAATAATGTGTTCATAAAGTACTGAAGTCTGTCAAAAAAATTTATTTCCTTCCTCGATATAAATTCTGTCACAGTCTGTAGTTCAAATTTGGTATGTATGTGGTTCATCTTGCTCTTTGAAGTGGGGTATGTCTCAGTATATCGCTGTAAAACTGTTGGAGCCTCTTGGCCGTGGATGGTGCTTGTTGGTGAATTGAATAAAATTGAAGACCTTCTAAATAAAAATAAAATAGAGCCTTATTAAATGGCAGAATAGTAATCTAATTCAGTCGAACTTGAACACTAAAACTAATTAACTAATAATAACACTAACAACTTAAACTATAAGTTTTTTTTTTATGGATATGCATTAATAAACGATTAACAGCTCTTTTATAATGGCGCATTACAAAAATAGATAGCTAGTTAAACAAACTTCCTTTTTTATGACCTTAGGAGCTTTTTATGGTCATTTTATACAGTTCATAGATTACATAAACTAGCAGAATGAAATTGTTTTATCTTTTTCCTACCAACTCAATTTTTCATAGCTCCTTAGCCAACAAATAAGATTCTGTGAGTTGGTTATTAATACTAGCATGGCGGCCCAGTAAATTGAAGTAGGTTCAATCTCTTTTACTAAAACGATAGTCGGACACGTTTAAAAACATTGTCTACAGTTCTCCAAAAATAAGGCAGAAATGGCGTTTTATTGGAATTCTACAGTTTTTGGATTGACGTAACTAAGTTCAATTCTTAGCGCCTGGTCACAACAGAGGGGAGGTTCACCCTTCACTGGATGGAAACCGTGGGGATTTTCTGCTTGGCCGATGGAGTGGAGAAATGCCCTTTCTATTTTATACCATACCATTATTATTTTGCAGTAGAACACTAAAAATTGCAAGTATGAACTGCAACGAATCAGTAATAATTAAGTAAACGAATAAGTAACTATGATTATTTAAATTTCTTCGAAATCTAATTTAAAGTTTTATAATTGAGCAAACTATTCGTAATTTAAACTGATCATCCCTAGTGTTTTTTCCCAATAATTTTGCAGTAGATCTCCAATCGGAAACCTCAGAGACAGGAATTCAATCCTCAGGGTTTATCCTTATTCGCCTATTTTCCTGAGGTAAATTGATTTGGCTTCTCGTAGCGGCAACCAATTCAATACGTCATCTGCTTTCGCCATCTTCACCTTTTATTCATTTAAAACCCCTCCATGACCTCCTTCCTTCTTGGCCATTCCAGTGCGGTTCTCTCTGAAGCACTGGCTTTGTGAGCAGGGCATACGGGGCATATCTATTTTCTTTTCGATCCTCTTCAATCCCCTAAGCTGCTACCTATTTATTAAACAATTGTATTTTTTTAAATCACAAGTACACACCTAAAAAGTACGAAAATGTGTTGTTTTTGGTGGTAGAATCAAGGAAAGCCTTTCAATACTGATTCTTTTCTCGATATGGGTTACATGACGGTTCTAACACTTTCCTGTGTATCATATTAGTTTTTATGGAGCTCGAATCTATGCCCGGATATTAACTTTTATGCTTTATGCATAAACCTTCTATGCGAGGTACTAAATGGCTAACTGCGAACAGAAGGTTTTTTTTTTTTTAAATAGATTAAGATATATCTGTTGTACCAAATCCATTAATTGTTTATATAAATTAGTTTACCGTATAATTTAAAATATTATGAAGATGGTCAGGGTTGCGGTCAGAAAGAACAAAATATTTTTCAACTATTTATTATCCGACGTTTTGTTCCACTTTGTCGAGCTTCATCAGGGCTGTTCAAGATGATAACTAAATAGACTTTGACTATTTTGTTCTTTTTGACCGCAATCCTGACCATCTTCATATATTAATTATTTAATTTTATTTTAAATAATTGAACATTTTTTGTCTAGTTTTTATTATCCCCTTCTTTAATATGAAAAAGTTTTCTTCTTCGCTATACTTGTTGATTATTATGGTTATGATACTAATTCAACATCAGTTCCTTTTTCTCTTAGCTTCTTTGGTTTGGCTGAAGGCTTCTTCTTCTCATATTTGAACAATAGGAGCTTGAAGCTTTATTTTATTACTTTTTTAACGTGTTCTACTATTGGGCATTTTGCCATGTTAGTGCAATATGCTAGATCTCCTTTACTAAGTTTATTAGAAGTTCTGCCACAACTGCGTTTATCGGTTTAAGGACGCCAAGGTCGACGAAAGTCTTAACAACCGAATAAATTTATTTTACAAAATGTTAAATGCAAAGTAAATATATGTAGGCACGCAGTAACTAAAACGTGTCAGAGAAACAGGAATATCTTAAAATGTATCAACTATACAGGACTAAAAAAAGCATTTAAGATATAAAAAAAAGTAATATAACAATAATAATAGAATGATTAATTTGAGAAAAGTAAAAAATGAAAGCCTAGGTTACTGGTTATAGATGATTATAAAAATTATCTTTTAATTGTATTGGCATCTGCACAAAATCATGTAAAATATAAAGTATAAAATAGAATATGTATTAATAAGGTCTTTTATAAGCGACTTTTAATTAAGTTAATGAGAAAAAAAAATTATTTGTATGAATCTTTTATATGAAATAATTTTATGAATTTGGATCCGTCCAACGTAAGTAAATCCATTTTTCACTAACAAAAAATAAACTAAAAATTGATAATAAATCTGTAATTAAATAACTTAAAATCAAATTGTACATTGAAATAATCATACTATAATTTCTTTATCCTCCAAAATTATAATTACTCGGACATTTCATGATTACTTTGAAGAAATATTGTATTACTCGACCGCTTCGTTACTGTGATTGCATCTAAATGTTTACTTATAAATATATTACTTCTTTCTGTATTTTAATTCTAGAAGAAGCCATATTATTTCAACGTTGGTTTATCTGAGATGCATTCCGTACGATCAATAAATCGATAGGTACATTATGCACTTCTCAGAACTAGTGAGTTGGTTTGATCTGTTGTCGGGATTCCCGGCCTGCCTTCATGTGGTCAAGGATAACGAGAGGTCCAAGATTTCCGCTTATTCCTGTCCTAAATTAATCCAGAATTCATGAGAAGAAATCTCTTGTAAAATAACTTCGTTTATCTAAAATATTCTTGAAGTTTCCCTGGAATACAACAAAACCAAGAACCAACAGCAGCATTACGTAACAAATTATCACATCATACTAACGACTCCGTAATTTCTTCCCTTTTGTTAACTAGTAACGTATCAGTTGATCATATTTTTGTGAAAAAGTGTTAGATTACGCAGATTAGAAACTTAGCTAATTTGAATTAAAGAGCCTCTTATTTCTTCTACGACAAAACATGTTGACACATTCCTACTCAGTCACGATTGTTAAATTATGCTTTGAATACTAAATGTTTTCCTACACCTCGTGATAAACAAGTTATCTCATTTATTTCAACAAAAGTATATGGGGTACACAAATTTATTTCATCATTTATAGTTGATATTAATCCTCAATCCTGAAGTTATTTTTATTTCTTTCATTTTGAAAATAAAATACAAATATCCAAATACCTAATAGTCCATTTTAATCCTTCTTTTTGCTTATTAAAATATCAAGATAGGTCTTAATAGCATATATTTTATTATTTAGCCAACTTTATTGTTATGTAGGAAAAAAATCTGGACTCAAAACCATGTATTATTTTTATTATAGTTCCCAACGTTTCAGTATACCCATGAAAGAGGACTAATAATTGTAAAAGAAGTGCAAAATATTATTACTTTTATATATTTATCTTTTTTAAATAAATAATAGTGTTACAATAAAAGATAGATTAAATGAAAAATAAAGTTAAATAAGAAACTAGTCATCCTTTCCTCAATCAAGACATCATTATATATCTTCTTCCAATATAAATAACAAACTATTTGTATTACTTATTTTATTTATCTTTGATTTCACTCCTATTATGTATTCAATTCCAATTTTTTTAAAACATATATGTTCTGTTATCTTTTTTTTATTTCTGTTTTAATTATTAGCCCTCATAACAACCCATAGGACTTAGCTGAAAAATTGTCACATTTAATAAAAACAATAAAACTAAACTTGAGTTCAGAATATTTTCTTCATAATATACAGTAAAGTTTAAATAAATTCAATATATTTATTACTAAATGCCGATACATTTTTTTATTGAATATATATGAAAAATGGAAAAATTCTTATTTAAAAATTCAATTACAATCAAATAAGGATTTGTTTTCATTGTTTAGGGTCTATTAACTAAACTTAAGTCCCCTCTTACTTTATTTGAACTTGAGATATATTTTTAAATATTAATTTCTATACCGCTTACAACGACATTTAGAGTCCTGGGTTCATTACATGATAAGAACCAGGTCCTGAACGATGATTGTGCAAGAAAGTGATTCGGTCAGTATCATGCTCTAACGCCTGGTTTTCTCCAAATTAAGGATGGCCAGTTTTTTTATTACAGAAGTGAATAACAGAATGAATAATTATGTGCCACAAATTATTACTCGAATATAAATTAAACTCGATATACAATCTATAATTTTGTATCTGCGATTACAGATAATTTGAATTGATAATAAATATATTTTGGGACAAACATTTGAATTTTCAATATAACTAGTTCAAAACGTTACCATGAGAGACTCACTCTAAAAAAAATATAGCTTAATAACAAATATAATTAAAGATGACAAAATTAACATTGTATTATATGTTAATATAAATATTTAACTAATTATATTTTAACGTCTTAAATTTTGCGTGACACCTTAAAAAATTTGTTTTTACAAAAATACTTGTGATGAAATTTCCTCCGATTTTAGAGAGTTAAAATATTTAAATAAAATATTCAGATTTAAGTTCTTAATAATTAAATAGTTTTTGTACATTTATTCAAACCTATTAAAAAAAAATTATACTACCTGATATTAGAAAATGGTTGTTTTGATTCAGGTTTTGACCTAAAACGAATAATTTAGCAAAAATATCTTATCATATTATCATATCATATTCCTAACTCTTAGAAGACTGCAGGCCAATAGGCCAAATGCAGCTCTCTCCCATTCACTACTTTAGGCGAAGGTTGGTACCCTGCGGAATGTATTTAAAAATTAGGTTACTTAAATTTTGACTCAATGATAATGTGCTTTTCAGCAGGTACTCGAATATAACTGAAAAATAATAGCTAAAATAGTTCTAAAATGAATCCTCACATAAATATGCGTTGCCAGAATATCCCACAACCCGTTGGCAACCGATGACATAAGTAATAAATTAATTTCATGCTTAAATACAAAAATTATATTACTGCGAAAATAAAATTAAGTATAAATTGTTTATACCACTTTCTGTTAGTATGTTAGATATCTAATGATCAATATTTCAAAACCGTTTGGATAGTACAGACTCTTTTAGATTTTTCAGTAAAGTTAAACCGACAGGATAATTAGTTGATATAGATGTTTTGTTAAAATATTAGCTGAATTAAAATTGTCCTAAAGTATTTTACGTATTTGATATTTTGTAATTTTCGAGTTTTCAACATCAGACAAGAAGCTTTATCTTGGAATTCATACTATCATGAATTGCTATCTTTATTGAGGATCATTAAACAATAATTTTCAACTCGTATTTTGAATTATTGATCTGGTAGCAATGATCTACAAAGAAGTAATATATGAAACAAAAAAAAAACTTTTCAGTTGTTATTAGTTTTTAAAAAATTTGAGATATATTTATGAGCAATGTAGTTCCTTTAAAATAAATAATTAAAGCAATGATTGTATTCCAATGAGGTTGAAGGTTAATTATTCTCGAAGAAATATAATCAAGAAGACCTTGCACGTTTCGTGAACTGGTAAACCATTCAATGATAATGACCTGGTAGTTCTGGACTACGGAAGTGTTATAATGCTTACTAGGCAGTTCTGTTTATCTTCACAGCCAGGAACTGCTTACCGACCGCTCTAGCTATCTGCTGAGATAAAGGGGTAATAATTGCCAAGCGCGTTGAAGATAAAAATTATCGAACTTTTTGGTCAGGCCTAAGAACTGGCTGTGAATACACTATAATCCCCCCCATAAACCCTGCTTAACTAGCTCTCTGGATTAACTGGTGGTTGAAAGAAATAAAACTACTGAGAAAATAAAAAAAACTAGCTGTCAATTTGACTACTACTAAAAACTTCAAGATCATTTGCACAACTAAATTAAATCATGCGCTAAACAAATTTAATATTGCATAATTTAGCATTGCATTATAATTTTTATTTAATTTGTGGGTTAAATTAATACCTGAGATTTTTCTATTATACGCCAAGGATTAACCGGCTTTCTTGCTTTTCCAGTAATTTTTTTCAATAATTACCGGCGGAATAATGTTTCGTTTTGTATCAGAATATGAGTTTAAAAAAATCCAAAAATCATATAAAAACCTATATTTAAATTCTATAAGGTTTTCATTTTTAATTCTATTTGTTCCTTGCTCAATTTTTTTTTAATATTAAATTTAGAATTTTAAAATAAAATGAAAAAAATACATAAATAATCATCAATAATCAATTTGAGCTTTTCCCCTTATCAAAAGATTCACATAAACTTGCAAAAATATATATAAACCATTAAATAACCATATAATTTAAAATATATTTGAAACCTGTATTTACTATGTTTTTGACACCCGTTATTTTCCAGCAATTTATCATCAGACCATTAAAAAAGAACGAAACTAAAAGATAGAACACTGAAGTATATTCCTTAAAATTAGAACATGTACAACTATAATGTGAGAATTGATATTTCCAAAACTAGCTTTTGACTATTATCAACCAAATTTATAAATTCCAGACTTTTAAACATTTTATACGTTGCAATAAACCTAGTCCATTTTTTTTTTATTTATATGTTTCGGCACTAGAAGAGAAGAATTTCTTCCAAGAACAGCTTAATCATATGTTATTTAAACGTTAAAAAAACAAAAAACAATCTTATTTCTTTATAATTTGGTACCAAAACTATTAATTAAATATATATAAAAAAAAAAAATAAAATTGACTAGTTTTTTCAATGCCTCATTTTATGTTTCTACATTCATCATATTTTATTTTCTTATTTATTGTGTTTCATTAGCAAGTTTTTTTTCCCCTTCACTTTTTTTTGATACGATAAATTTTACCTATTATTAGATTTTTTTTTTTTTAAGAACAAATCAACCTTCAGAAAGGTTTTTTTTATTATATATTTATTGTAATTTACAACTGTTCAAAATAATACAACAGGTAAATATGTAGTATGTTTCATATACACTTGAAAATCTTGGGAAAGAACCACCCATTGGTGGTACTTCAAACATTAATTTAAACTAGAAGGTCCCGTGGCCATCTTCTTTTCAGACGCCTCGGAGGATTATCAGGGATTGTTAAGGATGAAAGATTAAGAATTAATGGGTTAGGATGGTTAAGGAGTTTGGAATAAAAAGACGCTAAAATACTTGAAAATAAAATAAAGTAGAAAAAAAAAATTCTTAAGGTAAAGTTGAGGCGAATGGAGCGATTTTATCATTCCTAAAGTCATTAAGATAATGAATAATTTTACTGAATCGACTGTTGCTTCGCCTAAACTTACACTTGAAACCGGAGGATTAATTTTAGTACACTATTAAATAATTATTTTAAATTTAAATTCTATGTCTTTTAATTTTCATAATTATATTTTAAATGAATACTAGTTCTACTGTTGCAAGAATTGGCTAAGTTAAAACGAGTTCAAGATTAAACACTCTATATATCTGAAGGTCTGTTGCGTACTTTTGCTCTTAAGTGTCCCTAGTTTTGATAACCTTAATTGAAATGTTTATTTTCAAGTTTTAAATTTTAATTGTAATGCCTATTCCTTTCAAAATTTAAACCAGTAAATGAGACTTATAGAGAAAAATATTGTTTGTATGTTATTTTTTTATTTTTAATATTGACGTAAGATAAAAAAAAATCCTCATGAATTAATAATAAATACTGAGAGCTGATTTTAAAATAAGATAGATTATTTATTTTTTCTCTATTACCTCAAAAATGGACAACTTTAAATAAAAATAAATTCAATATTTTTTCTTAAAATGAAATTACGTCTCCGGACCTTACAGAATGTTTTGTAGCTTAACAGAAGCTAAGATGAATAAAACACTAAATATGTTAAAAACAAGAAATTTTAAGCATAGAACTACTACTTTTGTTTTTTCAAACTTGCTAAATTTAAAGTTTATGTTCAAAAAAATTAAAGTTTCTTTAAACAAAATATTTGATGGTTTGTTTTACATTGAATTTCAGATTGGTTTCTATCGCTTTATGACATTTTTTTTTATCAAATAACATGGTGTGACTCAAGGTCTCGTTGATCTTGAGAATTTGAGACGGAAATTTAAATGGTCCCACCGAACAGTTGTCAGATCGATAAAAGGTCAACCATGTCATACCTTCCTGCTTCCTATATCGGAAATGAAATGTATACTAGTGTTGTTTTTTGTTTTTTTAAGGAATTCTTTATTTGATTGAAAAAATAAAGTTTAATAATAAAGGTTAGAGTACTACCAATGGGTAGTACACGCCTGTAACACTCTATTCAAACTAAGATCAAATTTACTGAATGTATTATATAATATACAGTTTTAAATTTCAACAAAGATATTTAAAAAAATGGTATGCATTATTCTTGCTAATGTTTGTATTTTCTTCATTGTAGCCATTTTAAGGGGAAAAGACTCCCTTAAAACTTCTTTAATTTTTTTTAAAGGTTTTAATTTGACTAAATGATTTATGATAATTGGTTTTTAAAGATTGTTAACAGTAATTACTGTATATTTGAGGGATTGGATTTGAAAATGGACAATTTGAGGTCGAAAACGTAATAAATAAAGTTAGTATGAAATTTAAGGGTGTTTTTCCTCTGAAACTGCTACATTTACAAATAATTATGTGAAAATCAAGCATTTTTTAATATCTTAGTACGTTTTTTTATTTTAATATTACCAAGATACCTTTTTTTTTTTTTACTTGTATATTAGTAAATTTTTTTTTTTAATAGTGGTATATCCTGAAACTATATTTTGGTATTCGATTATTTTATTGACAGCTTTCTCTATTTGAAAAATCTATATACTAACTTTTAGTTATTTAATATAACTATCTAATTAGTGGCTCTCAAATTATATTTAATACTTGGTAAATTTTTGATTAAAATAATTAATGATCTACTAGCATTATCTTAATTATTACGCGTCTGAATAATTATGTTTCATCCATTTTTTTTCCGAGCCCCATGGATGCGTGGGGTTGAGGTCAAGATGGACAAAAAACGGGTTGAGAGGAAGCTCTTTTACTGCATTGGGAATGCATTTGAAGAGGGGGCTGAGGAAATTAGATATTTTGGATAAGAGAGTGTTGTGTGTTGTGTCTGATGGTATTGGGGCACACCAGTTATCCAGTTGACGTTAAGCATTCCTTTGCATGAGCGAGAGAAGAGCAAGTAAATCGGGAATCAAATTAAAGAGTTAGCTTCTCTTAAAGAATCGTTCTCTCGAGTGATTCACTCAGAAGACTCGCAATTCCCTTGAAGTAGGTCAAATCTCTGTTAAGGAAACTTGGGATGCCCCATTTTGTTAAGTACCACTAGATACTAAGTTGTATGATTTTTATTTTAAGTCAATTATATAAATATATGTATGTATCTAGTTTGATTACTTTATTACATTAAAAGCACTGCTGAAGACGAGAACAGCATATAAATGAATGTCCTAGGCCTTTAAGGAAAAGTGTAAGAATTCTGTGAGTGTAAGTAAACGGGTATTTTGATTTATAATTGAAGATAGATGTTGTCCTAATTAAGAATTCATATTTTTATTTTACATAATTGAAAGGATTGAAAACGATTGTCGAGTATCATTGTTGTTTTATATTTATATTTATTTATCAAAATGTATTTTCAAAATTAATTTTTTATTTTTAATTTAAGTCTAGTTTAATGTTTTTGTCTAGAAAACCAAAACTGTATGTATAAAAAGATTAAAGGATCAAGAATTGCTGAAGAGAACTAATTCACTCCAAGAATTGAATATTTAGGAATCGTTCCAGATACAACAATCGATCTTCCCATCCCTAATTAGTACTAATATTAATTAATTAATTACTTTAATACACAAATTTAAAAGTCAGCTAAATTTTTAATTAAAATTGCAATCTTGATGCTTAAATCTATAACTTCATTACTACTAATGTAGACAATTTATTTTTTTGTATTGTTTGGTGATTCCAGAATGGTTTTTTTTTCTAGATTATTATATATAATTTAGATTGTGCTCTTGGTTGTAAACAAATTACAAATCAGGAGACTGCTAGCAAACTCCAGAAAAGGATCAAGATCTCTCTGTTGAAACCACTCATTGCGAAACAAATCCTTCAAACGCGAAACATTATTGTTTACCAACACTCTATTGTTAATTTTTTTCTTTTATAATAATGCAAAACGAATATTGATGTAACTTAATAATTTCCATGGAAAATCTTTATAACTCTTATTTTCAAGGAAATGTGTAATCCTGATTATTATTTTGGGACATTTTATTTTATTTTGAATTCGGAAAATATACCAATTTTACCAATAAACATCCTTTATCAACAAAATGTTTTGATGAAAGGCAAATTTGAACAGCTCTGATGAAAAAATATAGTTATCAATTTTGTTTTGGGTATTCCAATTGGCATTAGAAGTAATAAACTTCTATTTTATTGTATAAAATATCTATCAAATTAACTGACGAAACTTTATAGATTCCACCAATAATAGCATAAAGAAAATTAATTTACATATTTAACGAGTTATGAATAGAAAATTATACAATTCATGAGAATGAATTATCTTTAAACATTTATAAGCACAGGTAATATCTTCACGTTAATTTATTTATTCCCTATCTTTCCTTCTATGAGATCCTCTGCCATATGATATTCAATTTTCTTGTTAAAGATATATTAAGAAAATACAACATGGGACAAGTAATCAGTAACTAGAAATTATCTCATTTAAAAAAAATAAATGCTGATTTGCTTTTGTAATGGCACTTCTGACAAAGAAATTTTTTTTTTTAATTTTGTTTTTGACGTATTCCGTAGAATGTATAGTATACTGGAATTAATTTGTGGAAGTCCCACTAGTTCTGGGAAAGTCTTTAGACACAGCAAATAATAGATCGACCACAGTAAATCATATAGTCCCAGTCTACGATACTATGTTTGGAATACGTCTGATTCACAATGAAATCAAAAAAGATGTGCCACTATTTCTGAAAACCAGTGATATATTTAAATTATATTGTACATATGATACTAAAATTGATGTTCCTTATCTACTAATAGGTTTCTTATTTCTCTAAATGTAAAAAAAAAAAGTTTTTGGAAATTTTCTAAAATTCTAAAATGAATCCTCTAAACCATGAATACCACATACCTTTGATCCAACCAATATGTAAACACATATGTATTCAGTATTGAAATCATATTTTAATTCTTCTATAAAAAAATGTTAATGAAAATAATTCCTATGTATTTGGCAGAAATGTATTGCTATGCTCTACTAGAAATTATATATATTTGCTAATTTTGTTGAGCAAATTTCAGCTTAAGATAGCTTAAGAAGACTACGACGGTACAGGTTCTTGCATTTACCTTAATGATCAGGGTAGCAAAAGTAACTAAGGCCTTATGTTCTGAATAGGCCTTGTGCAGCGATGCATATGGCTCCACTGTTCTGCTATCCTGATACAGTTGGGTTTTAATGAACAAAGTGAGCTGTCATATTCTGCATTGCTCTCTCAATATAATTAATTCATGACAAAAGAGAGCTCATTTTATCTTAGCCTCTATCTATGATATATTAAATTCATGGACAATGTTTAATACCGAACATCATCAGTAAACCATTTTTAGCGGAATTTTATTTGCAGAAAATTTAATCTTATTCAGTGCTCTAAATACGATCATTAAAATCAGTATTACGTTAAAATGTAAAAATCCTGCTTCTTATACAGTTGACGATTCTCCTTACCTCTCTGGAACACTGACCTTCCCTCGGATACGTCACAATAACAACACTATAAACACTAAGAAGAGCACTACTCACGGGGGATGGAGTTGGCGTGGTGTCCTAACTCCTTGGTCTCCACACTGCTGCCGGTCATCCTCATCGCCAGAGAGGCCAAGTCGCCGATCAAGAAGAGTGCTAGGGCTACTAGAAGCACGGCCCTGGCCACGGCAATCGCTTGCATCCTTCGCGGCTCGCTGACAGTCAGTGAAAGCTCTGCCCGTCTCCCCACCTGCCGCTCCTCCGCCCCACCAGACTTCTTAATCCTCAGCCTTCCTTCTTGTATTTACATTTCCTCTGCTGTCACCGGGTCACTTCTTCCGGTCTGGCGCTTCCTTCTACTTCCGTTTATGCAGCAACGGTCACTACCCGTGGGAAAGAGCACCTATTATGTGTGTAGAAAATAAGATAGACCTCACGTAACACCAGCCGTCTTTGACTTTCTTATCTTATCAGTTTCTAAAATGAGTATGAAAGTTGGTAGTTGAGAAATAATATAATTTTTGCTACAGGTACTTTTGTTTGTACATCACAGATGATGTTGGAATGAGAAGGATGTCTTATAACTATTACATTCTCCTACACTAGACGAGGTTTAATGTTTAAATCAAACAAAAATTTAAAAAATAATTTAATTATAAAAAAAACACGAAATAATTCCTTAAATAAAATCTTAGGTTGTTAGTGAAGTTACACTCAGTCGTAAAACATGGTATCTGACTTATTTTTTGTTATAAATGTTTTTCTTTCATAATATATACAATTTTAGCATACACTCTTATACAATATATTTTCTTGTAAATTATTACATTACAACTAAGTTTTACATACATTTTTATTTAGAATTTTTTTTTTTCGGCCAAGACCCCCTCCATTGGAGCCCTATACTGCCTAACCTTGGCTGGGGGTCAAAGTTCTTCATTTTGTGGGACCGCCACTCAATGAAATTATTAGAATTATTTATTGATAAATATTACAATGTGCCACAACATTGTTGGGCAATAAATAATAGTGATAACTCATTACATTCATACTAAAATAAAATAACATAAGAATAACAACAAATAAATGAATGAAAAAAATACATAGAAAATAAATAAAATATCTCTCTAAATATATACAAACAGAAGGATAAAGAAAGAATTGAACTATGTACAAGAAATAATAAATAAATAAATAAATAAAATAATGTCCAGTCACATTTACACACTTATTTATACAATTATTTACACTATCGACGTGAGGATCCCTGAACCCACTCTATCCCCCACTTATGAGGTAGAGCAAAGCTCTTTGAGATCCCAGCGCATCACTCTCACCGCGTCACATAAATTAAAGAAAAAAATCAAAACAGTTTAAAATAGAATTACAGCAATATTTAATTCCTTTATGTTTATATCTATTAGTTTTTTTTTTTAATTTTCTATTTCAGGTTAAAAGAGATTAGACAATATTGGAAGAGAGTATGAATCAATTTGTATACACGATCATGTACGGATTCTATATTTAGTTCTGAGTGCATGTTAGTTATTCGATGGTTATTAACAGTTCTGAGGCATTTGTTTTGAAATACCACTTTTTTTTTTTTTTTCATGTTGGTTTAGTTAGTGAAGCTCCGTATGAGACTGGCATATGTACAGATGGATGGGACGAAATGTACCACCATCATTCATTAACAATTTCAGTTACACCTTACCAATATGTTTAAACAGATATGCGGTAACATTTCTTTGTTTAGGAGGCATCGGGATCATTTGATTGTCATTTTTAAAAATTTAATTATTTTTATTTTAACTTTTCTAGTTTTTCGGATATTAGCATTTTATATTTGAACCGATTCGAACCCTATGTGAATGTGGCTGGTTGTGTTCTTATGTGATTGGGAGTCCACAAAGAAATTACATCAATAAATATCCTCTCTTTATTCTAATAGTAATAATGATTAAAATAAAATGTTTTCACTAGAAGTAATGAGACTATTAAATTTATTTTCATAGTAAATTTAAAGTTACGTAAGTTTACATATAACTCCCTAATTCTTGATATCACACACTAGTTCCTATATCTCTACAAATATATATAATCTCAAAAATTTAATGCAATTTATATTAAAGTCACGATTAATTATACAATCCGTGAAACTCACTTAATCTTAAATATTGTAGGTTTGTGCTGTATTTTCGTCATACAATTTTAATCTTTACCCGAGTTGATACCGTAATATTGCTTACGACACGCACTTCCCTACCTTAATAGAAAGTAGAATTCTACTCGCCTAATGTCCTTTGTAACGGGCGACAATGGCACGTTGTGATTTCCTGAAGGTCGGGGTGAGAGTGAATGTGCTGCCCAATTTTAGGCCGTGCACTTTCGCTATTTTTACAGACTGGTCACCTCTAACAAGTCTCCATGTCTTTCACAAACTAACACCCTCCGGTATTTTTAAGGTTCTTGGTGAATAATGTATTAAAATTTTAGATCTTTTTTTTTTTTTAATTTATTATCTTGGGATCCTATATGCGTAAACTGTATAGAAAATAATCATCAAAGAAAGGCACGAGATCATGATAGTGAGATCTGGTCAGAAGGAGAAGCAATGGAGATTTCTTTATATCAAGTCTCATCGTCCATCTTGGGAAATGGATATTTTGATTAAAAGTAAACATTTACGTATACTTTATAATCATGATTTGGTAAGATAAATTGAACATAAATGCCAAGACATCGGTTTCTCATAGGCTTAAGGGAATTTTTTTTTTTTCTTATTCTTCTGATAAAGACGAATTTGCTTTTGAAAAAAACTGCACACAAATCGGCCCCGTAATTCAACGTTTATTGTGAACAAAGATTTGATCATTCCATTATTTATATATATATGATGTGATAAGAAGGTAACTATGGTTACGTATTTGATAGCAACTAACTTCGCTATGTCATTGTTACTACTGCTCCGATTTTGTTGATTTTTTATTATTATTTAAGGCAATTTTACTATCTAATGTAGTTTCATGTAAAATATGAATAGTTTTTAAATACAAACCCTCCCAGTTTCTCAAAATATTGAAAAAATCGAGACCGACTGACCCATGAAAGTGTAGTAAAATATTTTCAGGAATGAAACGAAGTTGATATTCGTTTTCAGATATAAATTTTGTTGATGCGGCTGAAAGAGCAGACGTTCAGCTTTCCAACGGTTATATTAAAGTAGAAATCAGGAAAAATGAAGAGAAGTTATGAATGATTATATAGAAAATAGTTACCGGAGGAAAAAAAAAATGCTCCGAATAAATCGAGGCAAAAAATTTATAATTTTTAATTTCTTTGAATATTACATTTGGTACTTTGAGACGAAGCTAAAAACGAATATGATTTGCGTTTTGTAGAACAAAAATTTGCCGACCTACTTGCTATTACTTACTAACTGTGCCTTATAGTGCAAGAGCCCAAGAGGAGAAAAAAGGCAGTTATCTCACCTCAATTTTATATTTCTTTAATCAAAACTCTGTATAATTAATAGTCAAAATTGATGAGTCTGCCAAGTATAGGTTGGGGGAATAATAAATGGCGGCTGTTTCAAAGCGATAAAAAAAAACTAATTTTTCATTCGGAGCTCTATATCTTAAAAAGTAAAAACAGCACAAGAAAACTTAAGAACATTTAAAGAAGAGTAAATTTGCTAAAATGTGAGCCTAATAGAGTTATGTACGTTAAATAGTTTTCGAGATATAGCTTTTTAAAAAGCAACAAACAAACAACTTTTTTTTTTTATTTTATTTATTTATTGATAATTACAACTCTATAAAAAAATACAACCAGTAAATTTGATCATAATGACATAATGATATGATACAAGATATAGAGAAACTACCCAGTAGTAGAACTCTAAAAACAGTTTACAATATAAGGTCACGAGGCCATCTACTTTTCAGGCGCCTCGGAGGATTGTCAGGAATGGAAGAGGAAGCAAGGTTAGAAACGAGTGGGTTTGGGTGGTTAGGGAGTTTATTATGGAAGGAATAATATCGGGTTCGGGCTAGATCGGTTACATACAAACAACTGAAATGAAGTTTTTCATAAATCAAACTTATTGTCCGAACAACTATAAAGCAATTTATTTTAGCAAATATCATGAAAACTACTATTCCTGGGAAGGTAAAGGTCATAAAATTCTGGATAGCCCATTAAACTAGCTTTAATTTGAGTGGAAATAGACTTCTGTACGTCACGTAGTTTCTGAGATATAGATTTCTCAAAATAAATTAACTAACAAATAATCTTTCAGTAGATTTTTAAGAAATTTTGTTTTTTAAAAAGCTATATCTCGATAACTATTGGACGTAAATAGCTCTTTAAGGGCTAATATTTCAGCAAATTTACTCTTCTTTAAATAATGTTCTCTTAGACTTTCTAATGTTGTTGGTAGTTTTTAAGATATAGACCTCCGAATGAAAAATTGAGGTTTTTTTAAGGTTTTGAAACAGCCGCCATTTTTTATTCCCCCTACCTATACTTAGCAGACTCATCAATTTTGACTAGTAATTATACATATTTTTTATTGAAGTAATCGAAAATTGGGGTGAGATAACTGCCTTTTTTTCTTCCCCACTCTTGTACTATTACGCTTAATATTGTACGTTACTTTTTTTCTGCTTAGAAATCTTATCTTTAAACCTCCCGTCGGCGAAATGGGACATTTAAAAAAAAAAAACTGCACGAAAATGGTCCACTAATAAAAAAGTTTATTGTGGAAAATTGACCACTTCTAAATCTATATAGATATACATTTTTTTTAATATCTCAAGTTTGATATAAATACCAAGTAGGCAGCTAGAAATATATTATACATTAAAAAAAAATACGAAGTAAAGTTTATGGATTTTAAACATTCGGAGCCAGGAAGAGACAGCATATTATTGTTATAATCGGAAGCAACCTGAAGACGGAGGACTCCCAAACGTCGGTGTAGTGTAAATAATTTTGAAATAAAGAAATTTTTGAAAAGGAGAACAAATAAAAATCACTAAACATTCATATGATATAATTTGAACCTTTCCATGGTAGACAATTGGTGTATAAACGCAATATTCTTTTCAGCTATAACATAGCTAGGTAATTTTAGTGATATATGAATTGTAACAGACCTTGTGGAGAGATGGTAGAAATATTTCCGTAATTCTATTTATAAGACCTATAATTTTTTTAAAATAAATAATTTTTTTTCTGTTAAAGCTGCCAGCAGGTTCTCTGTTAAATAATAAATATCCATGTTTATAACGTATAAAATATTTTATTTTATTTGCCGCCATCAAAGCGGGATCATATTCCAATATACATATTTTAAAAACAATACGTAATAAAATTCTTTTTTATCTTCATCATCAACTAGATTATGAATTTACATACTTCTATAAATCGATTTAGTGCTGAGACAAGATTTACCAATATGGTGATTTAATAAAAAAAAATGAAAATATAGAAAAAAAATTGTGAGAAGAGTGTTGAGTGAGTCTTTTAAATGATCCACTTCTTTATCTAGTGCATTAAAATAATTCAGTTTTTCTAGGTCAGCATAACTCATTGCCTTAATAAAAATATAATTCATTAGACTCGCATCAAAGTAAAAAAAAAATTCCAAAAAATTCCCCCTCCTCCAAAAAATGCAATAAATTATACACACTTATGAAATATGATTGAAGGCTAGACTTAAAAGAACATTTCATTACTTACTGATAATAACGTTTATTGTTTTTCAATTGGATTTCTATTAAATTATCTATAGTCATGTCTTATAACTAAGTATTTTCATCCCTAGTCATATTTTGGAAATTGATTTTCTCAAATATTTATCACTGCCTTGATGACATTAAAAAATAACTATTTTTAGCAATCCTCAAAATTATCGATATAATTTTTAAGACCATCACATTAATAATTTTAAATATTAATATGTTCAAAACTAAAAATAACGTTGGTAATTCGTTAATGATTGTGCGAACCTGAAGTAAAAATTATCATTCAACCTTCATGGAATATTTTATTCTCATAGCTAATTATGCAATGATTAATTAGAAGCTATTAGTTAATAGCAATGCTGTAATAAGAAGTTGAAATTTAATTGGAAGAAAGCAAATGAAAATACACAACTTCGATGACAAAATATTTTTAAAAATTGACCACATAAGATCGCCTTGATTTGAGGAGGCAAAAGTAACAACTAAATTGTATAACATAACAATAACTATTTCTTAAATACAATTTTTTTTTTCTGTCCCTCAAGAATAAATTCAGGAACACAAACTATAACCGTCCCTGTAATGAACGACTTCTAACCTAAATTCTCTCTATTTTTTTTTTAATTTCTTTTGTTTATGTTTCTTGTAGCAGCAAGTCCTGGAGATAATTTCATCGATTTTAATAATGATTATTTTAATATTTTAGCTCGATATAAATAAGAATTATATATAAAAGCTATTTTATATATACAAGAAAA
>NW_027109975.1:79899-87850 GCF_000696795.3 Halyomorpha halys | reverse complement strand
AAAATATTTATATATACAAGAAAACAAAACTACTAACTTCATTTATCAAGAAAAATATTACATCTAGTTTTAAAAATATAACTAATTCACAAAGTCATACAGTTAAGAAAAGAAAGTAGAAAAAGTATTAGAATCGAAGAAAACTAATGATAAAAATTAGAGAATAAACTAAGATAATGTCCAGAAGATCTGATCCCCTAAGAACAGGGCAAGTCGATAATTCAAACAATTAACTGGAGTCTGGATGACTCAAATTAGTAAATATACACGATTTTTATTTATGTTCATTAGTAGAGACCACCAACGAGTAAAGTAAATAAACCTGTATTATTCGGAGGTATTTTGAAGGTCGAATAGTTGGTAACGGCAACTTTTTGTTAACAATAAGTAACCCTAGAAGTTGATCTCCACTCTCTTGTTGCTTGTGATCTTTTTCGGAGAATGTTTCGATATTTTGACAATCATTTTTAGTCTGTGGATGAAAATAATTCCAGCCAAAGTCCATCTGACCCTGTAGCATATGAATTAAAGCGTTACACTTTTTCGTGAGCATTGATAATCAATCATCTCCGAATAAAAAGTTGTTAATTTTTCCTACGCGTGGGTACTAACTCCAAGGATTCGAGTTCGAATCCGGTTGGGCAGAAAATAGTTTTCTGTTAAACTGTAACTCCTCAACTCCTGTGGGTTCTTAGAGCCCTCCTGGGGTCCACCCAGCCTCTTAAATTGGGTAAAAATCTGGCGGTCAAGCGTGATTCTGACCAAATCACCTCCTTGCACAATCGTCAGTCTAGTACTTCCTTACAAAGTACTCTTCATGGTTAGTAGCAGTACAGATTTTATTTTAATTTTTCCTATCCCTACTATAACAGGATATAAGTAAAACTTCAAAGAGTTATGAATGTTAAGGGGAACAAAACTCCTCTAAAAATATTAAGTCCAAAAATATCTTCCTAAATTCCTATTTAGAGCTTATGTGCCAAATTCGTAAGTACTTCTATTTTCAGATTTTTTTTTTTAAATACTTTTATTTATTGATAGACATTACAATCTCCCACACAGTTGTGGGCCATAAATATTAGTGATGAATGATCTCATACATACTAAAATAAAATATAATAAATAAATGAATGAAAGAAAAAAAAACTCTTAAAATATATACAAACAGAAGAATAAACAAAATGAACATAATGAAAATATGTGTATGAATAATAAATAAATTAACATAATGATAAAATAATATAGTCTCTAGTCACATTTACATTCTTATATACAATATTTACACAATCGACCTGAGGATCCCTGAGCCCACTCTATTCACCACGTGTGAGGGGTAGAGCAGAGCTCAAAAGATCCCAGCGCATCCCTCTCGCCGCATCACTGGTAGTAAGTCAGTGGAGGCTGAGCAAGTGCGCTAAAGCCGCAAACACTCAGAATTTAATAATGTCACACTGTTAATAGTGATAAACAATGTATAAATATAAAATATAAATGAATGTGATAGTTTTCATATTTTGTTGGTTGTTACAGCAATAGTGAGATTTAACTTTCACTTATCTATGTACAAAACATGTCATCTTAAATAATGAATTAATCACTGCTCTGAAACAACAAGGATAATTTCATCTCAATGTAAGACTGTAAGTGAAAAATGTGTGATTGTGTGCAAACCACAGCAGAATTTTATTGCTCGTGTTTCATAATTTTTTTGAGATGTCTTGAAATATTGTAAATTTAGGATTTGCCACGACATGTATTTATTAGCATACCTCGACCTCCGTTACAGGTGTTTTTGACGCGATCGATGACGTGGATATGAAAGGTTTCAACTCAATACTTAAGGCTATGATTTGCGTAATGTGATTTTTTATTTCTCTTTTTTTTTTACTCTGGAAGAATTTATGAGATATTGATGTAAACAAAAACAAACGAAAAATTTAATTTTATTTCATATTCTCTTTTTGGTTTGTACTTTAATTACTTAAATCAACATTTCTCCTGACGATTCAAAAAATGTGTTCCAAACTGGAACTTTCAACTTGCCAGCACTTCGATTTGAAATATTGTGTAAGGTATCCCTTAACAGAGTTCTGACTTTAAAGTGTCAATACACCGCTGTTTTTGAGACATTTTTGTCTGTAGAAGATAGTCAAATTAAGTTTTATTAATTTTGTATGTTTCTTTAAACTCATCCGTTTTTTAGTCAATTAACGTTAAATTTTAAAATTCCATCTGATCCTATGTGATACATTGAAACGATTCAATGAATTCTACTGGTGTTTTATAAACTTTTTAATTTAAATTGTGGAATAAGTTTGTTTTGATCCAAGATATAGTTTCTAGTTATATATAGATACATATGTTCCAGAACATAATGTATAATATATATTAATTTTAATGAAAGTGTCAGTACCAAGAAATTCGTGAGAGAAAATAAATTTTAAAAAGTTCGGATTGGAGGTTCTTCTCATGATAAAGATTAGATGTGGGTATTCTTGGAAAAAAAAAAGTGCATTGTATGAAAATACACAAGTTTATTTAATTTCTTTCCTAAACGACCTACTATTCGTAAATTATAAAAGATAGAGGGCCTATGGTAAAAAATATTTAGTGAATGTTATATTTTTTATTAATTTAAACAATTTTATTTTAATTATTATTAAAATTGTATTTTAAATTTAGCTGCTCCCTTCATTGCAATTCGATACGATTAAAAAACTAGATAATATTTACATCATAATTGTAAAAAATCTTGTGGAAACGCAGGGAAACAATGCAAAGAAACACTACAAGGGAGAAGTGGTCATAATACTTTCACAAATCCTCCTATTACCACAAATTCTCATTTACGAACTATTGAAACAATTATAATTTAACTCTTTCCACGTCGAATACAAATAATTTTCTGTTAGAATCCTCCAAACATAAAAGCAAGTGTCAAGGATTCATAAAAGGACTTAATTTATGTTCAGTTAGTTAGTTTACTAAATAGTACATATTTAAATCCTACATTAATTGTAATATCATTAAACGATATTTCTTTAATCATAGCCATATTAGATAAAATAATCTGAGAATAAATTACAAATTAATATATGTGATAATTGTTTTTATTGAAGATATACCAGCAACAAACAAGGACAATAAATATTAGGGTTCTAATTGTTCATTCAATCCATATTTACAAACAATAGTATAAGCACCATAAAACTTATACTTTGTTGATGTCTCCAATCTCTTCTTTATTGTTATTGTTCAATTGGATTTTTTGAGCTAGAAAACTAGTTTTATTTAAGGAAATAATCATGATTTATAAATTCAATTTGTAATTGAATAACCGAATTTGAATAAAGAACGTTTAATTTTGATTTACTTATATAATTTTAATCAGTAAGGAAATAATAAATTCACATGACTGTCTCATACTTTCTCGCGAAAATAATCCTATCCACGTGTTTGATACTTATTCTCAAGTCAACATGATATGTACATATTTTTTTATATTTGTGTTTATGTAACTTTACATTTTTAGATCTAACATTTAGTTTTCAATTGTTGATCGGTTTATTGGACATAATGGTGTAATTTTCTTATCTGATTTACCGCATTTTATTTTGTATCTGTTTTATTTTTTTTCTGCACAGATAAATTCAGAATAGGCATTTTTGGGTAATTGAAGTAATATCTTTTTAACTATAATGAAACTAATGTTTGATTCACTAAATTTGTAATAATTATAAATTTTATATTTTGTAAATAGGTAAAAGAGGATAAAATTTCATTGTCATATTTTTTAATGAAAAAAAAATCGAATCGAATTAGTCTATCTGCTTAGGATTTTTCTTTAAGAAAAAAACTATTTTTTTGTTTTTGAAGAGGAAAAATAAGAACATTGAAATTAAATTGAATGAATAAGACAATGAAAGTTTAGATAATAATTATTTTTTATTTAGCTGTTATTATGAGTTAGCCAAAATTTAAAAAGAAACAATAGGCCCACTTGCTGGACTTGATCCCCCCATCATTACCAGTAGCAAAAATTAAACCGACTGAAAGAAGCTATATTTTTTTTATAAGAGAAAACATGAAAATTAAATTAAACAAATAATAAAAAAGTAGAAATATAGGTTAAAAAGGAATTACTATATCAACAAAAAAATCGATATATTAATAGATTAATTTATTTATCTTTCAATTCGACTAATTCCCTAAAAATAATAAACTGATTAATTCGAATTATAATCGATACATGCAAGTAGCAGAGAGATGATTGTCATCTGTACGAGAGGATAGTTTTGACAAAAAGCCAACATCAAATGCAGGATTAATCTACAAGAACAGCAAAGGAAGTGAGTGGGGTACCATTACAGAAGTTTACCGAGGACATGGAGCACAAACAGGGTTGGCCAGAGCTGGCAATTAGCACAACAGAGGGCTGAGGATGGAGCCTCGCCTGGGCAAACAGTCGCCAAGAGTGGGCTCAGCCACTGAAACAATAGCCCGTCCCTCCGATGTCAGCCACACTTTCAGATGCAAATTAATTTGGGGGAGCAATCCGCTCTGATTTACAAGTGCCACTTCAGTCATTGAACTTCTGGGTTTCTGTTTTTGATTGTTCTCTCGAGCCCTCTGTATACCTATGCTAACTAAATAAATTTGTCATTGTACAAGTAGCTGGGGATCTAACAAGCGTCTTTTCTACCTAATTGCTTATGAAAACATTGTCATTTAAATATTCGACTTGTTAAAGATGATTAATCATCATTTAAATGAACCGATAACAGAGTGTTCAAAAGTGTAAGCGTTTAATTTTGTTTCAGTTTCAATGTATCAGTTAAATTTGCTATCGACGACTTTCATAGCTTTCACAAACAGTACTAGTTTACCTAAAAGCTTTTATTATTTTTTTTTTTTAATTATGTTTATTTTCTGTTTACGAAATAATCAATATATATGTATATATATATACTCAAATAAATACATATAAAGAGTTTTCTATCAAAAATTATCTATTTCTGAAAAGATTATTTGAAATATAAACATTCTAAACCCAAAACTTATCCAGTTTAGTTCAAAATTAAAAATTCTCCTCCGTAAAATAGCTGTCATAATTTTTAATAACGATTCAACTTATCTTCACGATATACCCCTAATAATTTTTAAACTATAGCCTTCAAAACTTGGATATATAGATTTTTGATACAAATAAAAAAAAAAGGAATGGGAATTTATATTTTCACATTTTTTTTATAGCTTGTTTATATATGTTTATGCATCCTAGGAACATATCTTGATATTTTTAGCAATTTTAATATACTTTTTTTTATTTGAAATTATTTTTTTTTTAAGTTTCACTTGCTACACTTTTTGTTTTAGTTGCAACAAACAATAATAAAGTTCTCAATTATTTTTTGGAAAGCATAAAATAAATATGCAATGATATGAAATTAAACAGTTTAAATGTAATTCTGAGTTTCTTTACTTTTCTGTGACCAGTGGTTTCTCATAGTTCTTTTAAATTACGATTACATTTCAATTTCAATTAAATTTTCTATCCCACTCCTGTATTTTCTATTTTAAATTAAAAATTGTTTCAGCTGTTCGTAGTATTTCATTCTAAATGCCTAAAATAAAGCCTATTAAAAAAATATTTGCAGCTCCATACCTCGATGAGATAGTATATAAACCGTTTGATGGTGCTCTCAAAGATTTATTTTATTTTTTATAAAACTGTTTTGGGTTTTTTTTTCTATCAATTTGGTATTTTACCACAATTTAAAACATAATTGATATGTAATAATCAGCAAAGAAAAATGCATTATTTAAAAATGTATCCTGAAGAAACGTAGTATTTATTGTACATATTATATTTCTGAAATAAAAATATTCATATAACAAAATATTTGTTTTCTGAAAAAAAAATCAACAGAACACTATGTTTTAATTAATACAACCAGAAAACAATAAAAAATTTTGATAATTCTGCAAAAAAACAAAAACTTTTGTTATCTGGTGCAAGTTCAACTAAGTCGGTATTATTTATCTTTATAGCTACATCCCCATCCACAAAATTAGCATTTTTCGAAAGAATATGTTAGGCCAAAGATGGCAGATGAAACAATTCAGAAAACCTTTTGTGAGGAACTTATAAGAAAAAATTAGTGAATTTGATGAACGTAAATATTATTAGCACTTTAATGCTTCCAGCTATCATATATTATAATAAATGTGGTTCAATCAGATAGCAATATCTATCAATAGTTACCAAAATAACATTTAAAGTACAAAGTATGACTAAAAATCTAAACTAAAAACTGATATATATCATTGCAAAAAGTCCACTAATGATAGAGTAATAATAATGTATAATATTAATATTATTATTTTATATATTATAATTATTATATAAGACCCACTATCATCATAATACAAATTACAACAATAACATATAGACTGTTACACAATTTTGCGATAAAAGACGACTAATAAATATTAATAAAAAAAAAGGAGTTAAATAGAACTAATGAAGAGAATAATAATGATAATAATTTACATATAATAATCAAACTAATAAATTCCCAATGGCGCGTAGTAAGTAGGAGTTAAACAATTAAAAATTAGAAAACAAATAACTAAAGAGCTAGGTATATTTAAATAACATACACATACATATGTATATAACTGGGTTTAATGAAATCGAAGTGGATAAAAGAACAATTAAATAAATAAAAAGAAAATTCGTCTGAGATTTGCTTGAATTATAGCTTACAAATCAGTTATGTTATTAATGGTCGCGATTTATTTTGATATTCTTCAATTATTTTATATGAATAGAAAGCTTGGGACTTTCTCTTTAATTTTTAAAGGTTCGCTTGCCAGTCTGATGTCAAAGTCCTTCCTACATGATGTAATACTCTCACCTACGTCTCAAAGAACACCTCCATTATAGTTCTTGTCCTGATAAGACAGCGTTTCTTCCTTCCCACGTATATTGCAATATTCTTGAATATATATGTATGGAACTATAGTATGTTGAATGCCAACAAAAAAAATAAAACTATTTTCCACATGATCCATTGAAATTTGTTTCACCTATTTTTCTCGTTATAATTTTGTTTAATTCATTATTAACATACACAATTTTGATCTCAATATTCTCTCAACTTTTATTTTCAGAAACTCTCCAACGTTTCGGCCTTCAGGCCATTTTCGAGAAGACAACCTATAAAAAGTTTTGTTTTTATATTAATTACATTGTTTCCTTAACAACATACTGTTCTGATATTTTTGGCTATACCTTAAATATTGATGTCATTTTCTTTAAAATCTTTTCTGCAGACTAATTGCCCATGCCATTAAAAATAAATTAAATGCTAAAATAACATCATAAAAGTTTCAAATAATGTTTTGAAATTGATTGTTTACTTATATAACTATTTATATCTTAAATTTAAAACTTTTTTAACACAAATGATCTTCTGTTTTTCCACTTACAAACATCATTTATAACAGAACCTACCTTCAACAGGTTAGGACTCTGTTATCACCTTATCATTAAAAATGATTTTTTTACATTTATGTATATAGCTTTACTAATTGCATTAGACAATTAGTAGACTACTGACATCATGTAATACAAATTTTTAGCTTAAGAGAAAAATCTTTCAATTTTATTTTCTCAAAAGTTAAATTCTTTAATTATGTTAGTGTATTATTGAAAGTGGGTTTTTATTTAGAAAGGTTTTATTTGAGTCTGCTAAAAGAGCATAGTCCATCAGCAGAATACTAACTAGATAGCGAAATTTATTTTTATATCAATTGATATAATCACCAAGTACCATATACTGTATGAAACTATGGTTAATAGTTGTAATATTCCGTTTGGATATCATTTTTTTTTTTTTGTAATGGTGTGATGAAAAATACATTGCCCTGTCGTGGGTATAGAGAG
>NW_027109975.1:62259-79393 GCF_000696795.3 Halyomorpha halys | reverse complement strand
AAAACAAATATTAAAAATGAAATGAATTTATTTTTTAGGGTCAGATTTTCTAAATTAAGAATATTTGTTTACAAAATAACTAAGTTTTAAAAAATTATTTATTTTTGTCATGCTTATTCATTATTTAGATGAAGGTTAACCTGTGTTGTAACATATAAAATGTTCAATGTCAATTTTTTTAAAATATTTATTTTGATTTTCACATTCGATTTCTTTTTCTTCTGGTTGTCTTGTATTATTTCTTGGCTCAGATAATCAAATAAAGACCTTAATTTACTGCTAACAACAGTATCATAATCGATGTGTTCAAGGCTCTGTTCTGCGATTAGGATATTAGTAACAGTGAAAGGGAATGAACCTTGGATTAATTTAAGCATTCTATGAATGGATTTCAATCACTAGACCGAAAAAATCTTAATTGGGGTCCAGTCTAAGGCCCTTAATTTTTATTACATCTAGATAGCCTTAATTGACAAATTATTTAACAGTTTTGCATTTCGAATTATGGTTAACATGATCTGTCATTGTAGTTATTTATTTGAGTAAATGGAAGTCTAAAACTTATCAAGATAGCAATCTCTAAGAGTCTCATATTTAATGGCGTGAGTGTATTGGATAACCGAAATTTGCACTCATTAAAATTAATGGATAAAAAAAAGATATTACATAATTTTAACTTGACACCCTGCATACGTCCACAATTTTTGTATAGATTGATGGGTGGGCTCCAGTAGAAGTTTTCGATATTTTTATGATAGTCATTGTGAAAAAAAAAATTCTACAGAACCTGGAACACGAAAATATTTTTTTTCTGTTGCTATAATTAACGCATATTATAGGGTTTCTCGAGGTAGGAATAGCAAATACTAATTTTGTTCTTACCAAGAATACAACAAAAGATAACAAAACCTGAAGACAGGAAAGCCCAGTCTTTACGCGTTCGAATCGTATGTCTCTTTATTCATAATATCATTAATATTTTGTATTCATGGATTGTTTATTATTTGTTGCCTACAAAGAGAACTGAATATTTTTATTTTAATAAACCAAATTAAAGGTACTTTAGTGGAGGATTTTTAAAAAATCGTTATTTAACCCTCGTCAAACCATTTCAATGAGGATAAGGCCTAAGCTAACATTAAAAATCATTTAATTCTACATGCAAATAAGTTTAATCAAGATCGTTAGTGTCGTTCAAGAAAATCTAAAAAAAAAAAAAAATAGAAAAATCGATTCTATAAAATGATACTTCTGCCCAGTCGATTTTATCGAAAAAAGTTGCTTTCACATCCCAGGCATTTACCCACCTTAAATATACATTTTATATTGCTTACTAACTACTCTTTGAACTAAGCTGTTCATACACACACCATCGAAAACTCAAATTCGAGATTTTGTACGATCGCAATTCTTTTTTTTTACTTACCATATAAAGATAGATAAAAGAAAGGAAATAAGAAACAATGAGGAGCAGAGCTCCGTCTCTAAAATTTTTCGTTTAAAGATATAAGATCTAGTACAATGTCATATTTGTTTTAGACACTCCTTCCCGGTAAGACCCGCCCCTCTAAGACCCCCAAGGAGCGACGTTCCTATATCACTTTTGAAATAATTACTTAAAATGGGAAGAGACTTTAAGATAGTTAAATCAAGCAATATTTAAAAAGCGCCTGAAATTAAAAAACGGCGTGAAACCCGCCACCTCTGCCCTCCGTAGTAGCCTTACTTATCTGACTTAGACAATTATAGAGAGCTGGTTGGTCGATGTACGACATGTCACAGTCTCACAGGAGGAGATCATAACAAAAAACAAGTTACACATAATAATACACCCCTGTACTCAATGTAAAATGGCTGTAGATGCCCAAAGAATTATTATAGTTCAGCTGATTTACAAATGTGTATGTATGTATGACATATGCACATTCATAATAAATTATAAAAATAATTATATGTCTTTACCTATGGTTGCATATATTCTAAAGGTTTTAAATTACACCAATATGACCTCATCCGTATTAATAATTTAATTTGTGTCCTCATAACTAACTGCTGTAAGTAAACAGAACTATAAACTTCCACTGACGTTGAAATTGACGAATATTACACGGGATATAAATAAAACAGCACTTGACCCTTGCTGCTTATTGCGCAGATAGAACGTGCTTGCAAAGCTAGAGTTGGGTCTGCTGAAGAAGAATGTTGCGCAACCTGCGGAGCGTGTAGAAAGTGGCCACGTAACAGTCCTTTCACTCTCCGCTTCCAGCCCGCACTTCCGGTCGCCATTTCTCCGTTATTTTGTGCAATCTGCACTTCTCAGGTCATGACATGGTCCAATTCCTGTGAGCTGCATCGCGTTGCATAATAGTGCATGTCAGTGCATCGAGGAAGCTGTATCATTGTCTTGATCTAAGATAAAGATTCTTTGGCGCACTTATCCTGCAATTAGCAATCTATTCATTCCGATCAATAACTCAGTTACATTTTAAAATTTGAACAAATTGTAACGAGATTTTAGTGATTAGCATTTAAAATTTACATTTACATTTAAATTAAATCATCGAAAATGATTTTAATTAGGTTGTTACTAAAACGTTCGTTATTGATTGAAGTACCAACAGCGGATGGTTCCATCCAAAGATTATCATGTGTTCTGAAACATTCATCTCATTTACTTATTGTATTTTTTGTTTTTACACAGTTGTAAATTTTACTAAATAAATCAATAATAAAAAAGTGAGTTTTTGTTTTTATATAAACATAATATTCATTACAATAAATATATAAAATACTACATTGATTCGGTATCAATTCTTCTACAATTCATTTTTCTTTGTTTCATATAACATATAATTTCTTACAACTAAAGTTTAAAAAAAAGTCTTGAGATAAAATAATTTACAAACCGTTTATCGGTGATGTTCACAGTATATCTGTTTAATAATTTTATATTTATACCGACAGGTTTGTTTGGTTTTTTATAATTTTCTATTTCGGTTACTAATGGATTTAAAGAGTTTGAAAGAAATTAAGATTCAATCTGTATATTAATTAATTTATATTTAGTTCTGAATTCATCATAATAACTCTTGTGTGATATGTATACACAATAGCTGCAATTTTTCTAAGTTGGTTGAAATAGTGAAGCTCCTAATGTGACAGAAATATGTTATGTTAGGTCTTAGTACTACTTAATAGAGTATCAATTTAACTTAAGGAGATAATTTTTTTTTTTTTTTTTAATATGGTAGCAATTTGTGCATTATTTTCCTTAAGTTTTCTAATTATTATAGTGATAGAATGACAGTTTATTGTCTAACGCGACTCTACTACTACTGGAGTGAGAATAAGAGTACAGAGAAAGTAACTCATTCCCATCCACTCACCTCCCCCACACACACACGACACTCATACATGCATGTCTCAAGGCTACGCATCCTTCCTGCCATAAGCATCGCTGATATTTAAAATTGACGAATTAATGCCAGTGTTGGAACTCGAAGGAAATGAGGAACTAGATTGGAAGGTGATCAGACCTAGCCAAGGTGACTTCCTCCGTTTCCGAAAGCCATAAACCTGAGGCCGTGCCTAGCTGGAGGCACATCGCCCTTGTAACAATTGCCAACAGCCTGAGTAATTGAGGATACGCTGTAGATAGGGCTACACTGCAACCTCTGCCTTTACCTGCTTTGGGTATCCAATGAGTTGACATTAATCTTGTCAAGAGCGCAGTCACATCTTGCCTGGAATCGTTAAACGACAAGGTCTCTTGAAAAACAGAATTGAAAATTTAAAATACCATATTCAATATATATCTCGCCTAAAGGCAAATAAATGTAATACTACTTTGGTATTATTTTTCCTTATTCAAAATAATTAATCACACGATAGCTCAGAACCTAAAAGCAGAAAAAGGAACAGAAAACCTTTTCTCGGTCCTGCGGTACTCAAGAAAGTGAATTTATTCATTACTATGCTCCAATCACTTTTTCCTTGTTTTTTTTATGTCTAGTGCTTATTTGCTAAGTGGATCAGGGAAGAACTTAACTACCGTTTACACCTATAGGGTGATATAGCCGCAGAAAAGCTCTAGGAATTTCTTATGTCCTCCTTTTTTCATTTTGTATTAGGGAAGGGACGAGTGGATTTAGGGATCTCCACCTGAGTTTAAATATTTTAAATAAGAACAGATGCATTTATTGCTTCTTTTTTATATAAAATATATATCATTCCTATTGTTTTGTTTATTTATTATTAAATGATCTAAATTTATATTCATTATTCCACCTCAGAAAATCTTAAAATACAAATTTTTATGACTATAGATTAAAATTTTCACCTCCCCTGTTCTGTAATTTTTCTTTTTAAATCCTCTAAGTGAACAATTAAAGTCCGTTTGAGCAAGAGTATTCGCGGAAGATTACACTTTTCCATGAAGATGCCAAGCTGCAATAGATAAACAAATGGAAATCACGCCAATACACCGAAAAACCTATAGTTTATCTGATTTTCAAGTTCATATATATGTATAAATTGGTGTACGTTGCAGGGCTTCGTCAGAGCTGTTTTGACAGAGGTCAAAGTCAGAGTGACTATTTATATATAATTCAATCTATAACAGTTCTCATTTCGTTTAAAAAAATTTGTTTTTAGGTTTTATGGTATGCTTTTTCGAAATCTCCCCCGAGTTTAGGTGTAATAAATCTATAAGGCTAGTTTGTTAGGTAATTTAAACTTTGCTTAAAATTAATTCGATTAAAAATTATTACTTTTTGACGATTATATGTTTCCTTTAATGTGCTCTAAAACATATGATTTGGTTTGAGAACCATCTTGGTATTATTTTTCAAACTAAAAAAAAAATATCTGCATGGTTTTCATACTAAAAATATGATTTTTAGAGTATATTAAAGGAAAAATATAATCGTTAAAAATTAATAATTATTTGAATAAGTTTCAGAATTTTTTTTTTCAGAACCCAGAGGCTAAAAAAATAGTGAATAGCATACATCTTTTCCTTGTGAGATAAACCTCAGTCGCGAAGCAAATAAAAATCCTACCTTTCACGAATATTCAAACACCTGACATTCGTAAGATCTGTAAGAAGTGTTTATTATCAATATTAATAATTATTACTGCTTAGTTATACTGTCGAAATAGCAGTTTTTTGCGAATAAACCAGAAAATAGAGTTTAGAAATGTTATGGAGATCATGAAATGAGGAAGGATACAAAGAGAGACTTCGACATATGTTTATAGACCCTTGTGTGACTTTCTCGAGGATCAACTGCAATAGTGAGGCCATAGTCGGATGATGATAATTGCAAAAGAAAAAAATAATTTTTCAGATCGTCCAATCTTCCACCGTCTATAAGAACATGACGAGCCCAAAGCTAGAAAGTCCATATATCTTGTTGTAGACAGTGACAGTGTTGTACAGAGGAAAGTTGCTGAAACGAATGTAACTAGGGTGGGGAGCTTGTCTGCACAACACATCACCTTCTTTGTTGAGAGCCTTTGTGCTCAGGTCGAGGATCTTTGGTAGCTTTTATACACCTAGCTCATTCATAAAATTATATTATATTAACGTAGTTGTACTCTGATGAAAAAATTGAATGGAACAATATGTTTAAAAAACACCTTCCACACATTTTATAAACTCTTAATTAATACATTATCTAAAGCTATTTCTTATGAAGTTCCATTGATGTTCACATGCATTCGAGGTTCTTTGGAAACATTCTGTATTATCTAGTCTTTCACAAATCCTTTAGAAAAACACTTTGATATTTTTCTAATCATTATTATTAATTATTTAAAATATATAACGTTAAATTAATCATATATAAAAGATCAAAATAATATACTGAATAGCATAAAGTAAATGAAAAATAATCCTTTGCAATAAATAAATAGTAGAACAGTATTAGTATAAGGTGTTAACTATAATGCTATTTTAAAATATAAAAATCGTTAAGTATAACTTTATAGTGTGAATATTATATCTATTGTATATATTAATACTGTGTGAATATAGAATTAAAATAAAATGGAAATCAGAATTTGGAAAAAAAATGTTGTGATAGTTATAATAATTTTAAATTGAATATTTAAATATTTATTAATTACATAATCGAAAATTTATTTCATGATGTTATGGAACTCATAATAACAACATTTTCTTCCATCGCGTGCAGATCTTTCAAGAACCCATGTAATGTTATACTCTATATGTAATGCTAGTTTTACTATTTTATTACTACTTTAACCGTAGGGGTGGAGTACCCACTCATTTGAACAACTTAAAATTTTTATAAAAGGACGTTAAAATATTTAGTAAAGGGCGTTAACCGAATGAATTTTAGTTATTTTGTATTACTTTCAAATCTCGTTGATGTATCATTTATTGTCATCATCAGAAAGAGACAGAACTCAGGAAAATGTGAAAACCAATTCACTCTTTTCGGTAAATAGAAAAATTACTTAAAAACCTTTTGCAATCGCTGGAAATTTTTATTTAACAGATACATTTCCCCAAGCCACTCCAAAAAAAATTTGATGTTGAGAAAAACTTATGGTTGCAGTAAATATTATTAAAATATTTGCAACACTATTATATATTTATATTGGTACTAGCTATAAAACATTAACCATTGTCCTTACAAACTTATATTAAAAAAAATACTTAAATTGGTATAAGAAAGTAAAAATAAACAGTAGAGTATTAAAATGAAAAAAAAAAAAGAGCTATAAAATTCAACCTATAAGTCCTTTTAAAATACTAAATAAGTCTTTTTGAAACCATAAAAATTTGAAGTTGGTCAATTTAGTCACTAGAAGCTATGAAAGAATTCGGTGTTAAAAAGTATACACCAGAGATTTCCGAAATAAATCTGTATGTAATGGAAAATGATTTTTTTGTGTTGCATCTGCAAAAAGATCGACCAAAATTAAAAAAAACAAATTTTCCCAAATTTCATTATGTAGATTTTTGTTTTTTTACTTTAATTGAAAACAGTTATAATTCTTATGTTACATAAATAAAAATCTATTCGTGACGTTATTGATTTCGAAGCATTTCAGTACTCTGTTCTAGTGAAGCCAGAGTCACCGGGTTTTGTGTGTGTAGGACTTGATATACTATACTTGTAATAAATGTATTACAGAATACAATATTGACGGTATGCACTTAGTAAGGTATGTATACGAAAAGTCTTAATTAAAAACAAAAGTTGAACGCTAAGTTTATCTACAGAAATCTCCATTTTTAAGTTGTTTGCATTTACCAAAACAAAAATATATTATATATATAATGCTATGCGATATCTCCCTGCTTCATGTATTTACCAAAAACCTTATACACTGGACATTGACACTACAACCTCTAAGGAACGAAGTATATTCGGTCACTAAAGCAGATCGTCTTTAAAACCTATCACGAAACAACAGAATACATGAAGTAAACAAGAAATAGAATTTTTCTTTTTTAAATATATTAATTGCTACCGAACACTAATAAATTACTTTATTTGGATGATGATTGGTTTATTTGACAATCAGTCGTAACTACCCTGGTTGCTACAATAAAATATAATACTAGAAATAAATTAGTAAAAAAAAATATAGTATATAAATATAGTAAATAAAAAAAACATAATACTAAAAATAAATTAGTAAGATCTTAAAATCCCTGGTCCTAAAATACCCATCACTATAAGCAATATAAAACATATCTTGGAAGTACTGCTGCATTTTATCGGAAACTGTAAATCATACACCCAGGTGGACTAGTTGTAAAAGAGATGTTTAATTTTATTAATTAATTAAAAAATTATCACGTCTTTAATAACTCTACTCTTTAGTTATAAATAGGTAATATTTTGTTTCATACTGCCAATTTAATTTAATTGGTACACTATGCAAATTTTTTTTTTTTTTAAATAATATAATATTCCTCCCTTTTAAACTCTCTTCATCCCCCAGCTTATACGATGTCTACAAAACATCCCTCAGTCGTTCGAACTCTTCTGGCAGACTGTAAGTTCGTTATGAAGCGCTCATAAACTTTATAATTTACTAAGCAGTAATTAATAAGTAGTACGCAACAGCGACATTTTCTGAAAGTCAAACTAGTTTTCTTAAATTCATAAATATTATTTAGAGAGTATTCCTAACGAGTTTTTTATTTTTTTCCTTATGCGAATAGCCACATTTAGAATATTGTCTTCATAAACATGCCCTCATTGGATGATAGGGGTTTGCTACAGTCCCATATTAGAAGTTGGACCTTTCCTGAATGCGAACAATATTAATGTTAATATTTTTTTTTATTTTATATATATTTGAGGAAATGGGAATTAAAAACTGATGAAATAGTTTTCGAGTGATTGCTTCAGAATACATATCTGAAAATCGGTCACTCGTAAAACTTTCTCAACTAAATTATTGTTTCATATTAATTTATACCAAAGATAGATAAGAAAATGACTTTTTATCTTTCGTAGAAGCTTGTGCAAGCCATTTTCATGCTAATTAATTAACAAATAACTGTTACGTTTCGTAATTCAGGATTACATACTCCTACTTTATAATGCAAGTCTATTTTTAAAAATTTTATTATTGAGTTCAAAAATTTGGCATATATAATACAAATGATCTAATAGTTTGTAAATGTTCAGATATCCCTTTGTAGTACTGTGAAAGTTGTTAGTGTTGTTACCAAAATAGTTCAAGAATGTAAAGATAAATATTTGAAGAATTTAATCTTATTGTAACTTGTACCATTTAAAGTCATACCACATTTTTTTTTCTAGTATATTCTCGTTTATCTAGCAGTGCTTACTTAAGATTTTAGAGTTTTATTAATTTTTTTTAATTTATCATTTCTACAATTAAAAAGTTTTAAAAAAAATAATTATACTTTTCGGTAGGATTCTGTAATGTGGTAAAGTGAATATTTTATTTCTAGTATTAACCCTGCTCAATCAGTTTTTCACCTATGGACACATTTAAAAGTTGACATCATCTAAATGGTAAGCACCAATGCATTTTATTTAATTTTTTTGGCGATTAAAAATAGTTTGAACAAAAACGAATGCCAATAATAAACGCGCCTTAGGTGACTGTAGTTTCATTATCGCGACAGATACTGATAGACGTTTATTACGCTACTAGACATGATGGAGCTACAAAAGTAAATATTTTTGTGACGGCAAATGTTCTACATTTTACTTCATGGCAGTTGCTACGATACTTGTTTTCGTGGCTGTAAAATGTCACCTTAAATGGTTACACGACAGAAGTTAAACTGCCGTAACGTATGCTGTCAAATATAAATACATGTCCATAGTAGTGATCATCGTTCAATTTGTTTCAAAATAAACCATAAAGTAAATTTTATTTAAAGAGCAATTCTTATTTATACCTGTTCAATAATTTTTATCGATTGATCTTTTTTAAATAATAAATATTTCATTGCAGTTTATTAGATTATTGTTTCATGCAACGTCGCCAGATCATATACTAAAATCCTTTATTTACTTTACTTTGCAAGTTATTTAAATACGTATTTTTCCTTGATAGATATGATTTATTATTTCTCAACTCATTCATTTTAATATTAGGCTTATTCACGCAACCTTTAACAATGCTATATGTTAAAATCAAGAAACTCTTTTAGGCATTTTTGCTAAATATGCCCGATAACACATTCGAATATAGCACCTTCGGAGGCATCAGTGTATTCCTTTTTCCTTTTTTTAAAGTGAAATAGAATCAATCGGAACTGCAACTCATTAAACTTATTAAAGAAGATTGACAAACTTACTTTAGCTTATTTAGGATGTTAGTATAGAGGGGTGGTTCATTCAGAATTTTTTTTAACTGTTTACTAACAGACATTATAGTAAAATGCCGAGGATTGTCAACGAATAAACGACTGATCTGGACCTCTCACATCAAAATAACACTACATAACCCTTACTAATGACTCAAATTACTTTAAATAAACATCAATATTACTATCGGAAAAGCTAAAAATATATACCTTCTCAGACTTATTTGGACCTGCGGTGCTCAAATATTCGGGTATGCTCGAAAAATTAACTTAATGAAGTTTTAAGATTTATCAACACCGCTAATCTCCCCATCCCCCCGCTCCACCCCATCAGTAACAATAACTTACATCAAGACATACAAACTCCAAGGATCTCACAACAAATGTACCATAGTTTTTAAATAGTAGAATTGAAACAAGTACTATCGACAAAACGTCATAAATTTAAAATTCATCAATCTTTTTCATGCCCTTCCCACTAATACAAAATAATAATTGGGGATTAAAATCTAAAAACCAATGTCTAAATCGTTTAGTAAAGGGCGAAAGATTTATTCGTTTTGAAGGGAGGCCAGAGGTAAATCGTTTAGAAATTTTAAAATATAAGTTGTTCACATTCACTTAAATAATTTAGTTTTTTTTCTTCGTAACCTATTTCGTCAGGAGGGTAAGAAAAAAAAAAAAACCAAATCGTTTAGTGAATGTGAGAAACTTAAACTTTCGTAACCTCCTTTATTTATTTACTTATTAATTATTATTCGTATAAGAAATAAATAAAGGAGGTTACGAAAAAAAAACTAAATCGTTTATTATTCGTCACAAATCTCGCATGTTAATTTGTGCGTTAATAAACGACAACGTGCATGTTATGTGCGTGTGAGAGTAAATATATAATTTGAGAGTGGTTTAGTTTATTTAAAAACAAATTTGATTCTTTTTTTTTTAAAGTTTGCAAATGTAAATGAAAGAAAGAAGAGAAGTGGTTAGTACAAGTTTTAAATTTAAGAAAGAGTTATATTGAAGAAGTTATAGATGGGACAAAGGCAATTAGCCGGCATTTTTAAGAATTTTAAAAGAGAAAATTACAACAAAGTAAAGGTATCCTTGAAAATGACCTGAAGGTCGAAACGTTGGAAGGTTTTGAAAAGAATAAAGTTGAGAAAAAAGGATCAAATTTGTTTTTAAATTATCTATTGCTTTCAAACTTCACGATGTGGTTTTGAAGTCTTTAGGAGATTACGCATATTTTTCATAAGTCCCAATCATTCACTTATTTTTCGGAGTAAGTGGAAATAAGAGCTTCTATTACTGGAGATAACTGTTTCGACTATTTGCATGCAACAAGTTACAAAAGGATCTTACGAAATAACTCGGTTACACGGTACTATTAATGTTGGCTAACTTGACTGTTACCCATTACAAAATCTTCAGGCTGCACTTTAACTAAACGGGAGACGTGCATTGTGAAGAGCAGTCTCCTGGTAATAGAACTACTGGTTTAGCGATATCAGAATGCCACAATATAACTTATGTATCATGGTATAGCCTGAAAAAAAAAATTAAGCGTACTGCATGTATTTACCTATGTATTTATCGTGCGGTCAAAGGACATTACTGTTAAACACCTCAACAAACTATTTGTAAATTATCTAAAAGCTTAAAATATATTTTAATAATAACGTATATATATACATATATTAATATTTATTTTATTTTATTTTTTCCTAGTTTTAGATTTTACTGTCATTTAATTTATTAATATGGGTAGCCTCCTTCATGGGTATCTTCCCATTGTGGTATTTATGGTATTGATTTATTGATATGGGAGTATCGTTGAATTGTGGTATGTTGGCAGTAAGAAGGCTGATGCTGCTCGGTACCTAGATCGTCCACAGGCAACAATAATAGAGACGACCTACAGAACAGACAAAAAAATGGAAATCCCTACTTGCACCTATTGTTAACAGTGAAACACGTTATTTTATAATACACCTTCAGGTCTTAAGACAAAAATAATGATAGTTAAAACAATTGAAAAATTCCTCCAGGACAATTGAAACCAATTGAGATTAATGGAATTTCCAAAAAAAGTAATATTGTAGTTGAGTTTAATAAGTGCAACATAATGTACAAATGATCCTTCTGAATAGATGCTGAATAAATAGGTAATTTATTTTTAATGTCTATAAATGTGGTAGGAATGAATTCCTTTATTGTCCTTAATTGAGACTGATGACTGAGCTACTAACTCCAGGGACCTGGGTTCGAATCAAACTGTGACAGATAATTATTTATTCTGTTACAGATGCCGTGAGTCAACCATGTGGGTTCGGGAGCCCTCCGAGGTCCATAAAGTGTATGCTGTTAATAGGAGAAAAATATGGTGGTCGAGCGGGATTCTTAGCAAATTACATCCTTGCACAACCGTTGTTCTAGTAACAGTTCTTTCTTACAAAGTTCTGCACCCCTAACCCTTTATGAGTTGTAGCGGTACAGATTTATTATCGTTTATTTTTTAATTGAGACTGATTATGATAATGGCAATGAACAGTTTATCTATCAACCAAGTTTTCCTTGGTTTTTGCCTTAGTTGATTGCCTTTCAGAAGGCAATTCTGAGACATACAAGTAATGAATAGTCCATTTTTAATTATTGTAGTCTAAACTTTGGAAATAAGTCGTAAATTGTGAAATGAATAAGATGTTTATATATTGAACAATCCATTTTAGAAGACTCACCTATAGATGATCAAGTGACTGTGTGCGAATTGCGGCTTTCAAGATTCTGTACCTCGTTCACTTTCTGAGAAAGTGATACAACAAAGAGCTGACTTGGCATGAACAGAAGTTGTGAAGCCATGGCGAATTCTCAACTCCCACAACTCTTCCAAAATATCAACGGCAGTTTTGTGAAGTTAACGCTTTTCTAAAGGACGCTCCGCTGAGAGACTGTCCAATGTTGACTTTCCAAGTCTGCAAAGCTTGCTCTATTCTGTTTCTTAGGCAATTTATCACACTAATATTTTTCGCTCTTTTGAACGAATATCTTTCTGATTTCGAATATGATTAGCATAGCATTCGATTCGTGATTGAACAAGCTCAGAATTACTATCCAATGACATGTGCTGTATACCGTTTTATCACAGCACTATACATTATATTATTGAGTACCTCGTGACACTAGTACTTTGACAAACTTTTCTTTAGTTATAAAACGATTAATTTGCTCGTCTACGTTAGAGAGCGATTACTTTCACATCCTACTTTATTTCATAATCTCGGTACTCTTCTATGCGAAACCACACTGTGGAATAAATGGATTTTCCATGTTGGTCAATCGTGATGTTGTCAGCAAATTACTACTTTGACCTAATGCATTATTAGTAATCAATGAATGTATAGAACCTTGTCGAAACACTATTGAATTACGCCAGAGTTCTGCACTGATCTTTTCTAATTATATATTGCGGAGAGAGGGGGAACATCATCATTAGGTCTGGAATAGGTTCTGTAGTCTAAATTTATTAAGACTAAGGTAGACCTTTTTTTAATGCTGGAAAATTGGTTTGTTTTAAGAAATTATAAAAGTTTTATTAGTGACTTTAAAATATATATATATATATTTAAACGTAAGCTGATTCCGGAACGATATTAAACGATACTGATTCCTGAATACGTGGGACAGTTTCAATGAAAGTTGTTTTTTTTATTCAATAAATGCTTTTTTAACTAAATAGTACACTAAAAATGTTTTAAATATCATTTTGAGGTACCAACCAACGTGATAAAAAAAATCGTAAAGTTGGTCTAAAATGTCATTTTTTCTTTCTTTTTTTTTAAGAATGAAAGTTGTTTTTGAAGAACATGAAATAATACGTACATGGAAGAGAAAAAAATGAGCTCAAGTCAATTAAAACTGTCGATAACTTTCCTCTAAATAAATTTAAAACCATGAAATATAGACATTTTTGGATATCTAATAAGAATGTGTTTCAGGGATCAACTAGTGGCGTTTGTTAGTGCTACCAACATTAAAAATCGCCACTCAAAATAATATTAATTTTGGCAGAAATCGTGAAAATGAAAAAAACTGCATCGTGGAAAAGACTATGGTTATAGAGTAATTTTCTAAAACACTATTTGTTCGCAAAAACCTTTTTATCATGATATGTTGGCGAAGTTTCATTTAATACTTCAAAAAAATCTTTTGAAAACCTTGCCATTGCTTTTTTCGTCCTCAGAGGGAGGAGATGGGTCACGTGGTAGAACAAACCGCGAGGTTAAATGAATAAGTCAATGATGGATACCGAGCTGGTTAAATTATGTTTTTATTTGTCGTAAGTTATCAAATATTCATCCGCGCGGCTAATTCGATCTTCTGATAAATCAAAATGTAAATAAACCACTATTGTGCCAATCATTGATTACTTGTATGGTCAAGGCCTTATTTTACCATATGATGTGTCCCTGCAAACGAATAAAGTTTTTCGAACATGCTTTATGAGCGTTTTTTGGTCAATTCCCAGGTTCTAGTATATGCGTGTTTAACTGAGTTAACATCTTCCCGTCCCCCTTTACACGCCACTATCCCTGATGAAGACCTGAAACTCAGGTCGAAACGTCGGCATAAAATAAATAAATATTGTTTTGTTTATTTATGTTGTTCTTTGCTGACCGCACCCCCCGACAAACTTCTTCAAGGAAGAAAAGAATTTTCAGTATTTTTATCCTCTATTACTAAAGGATTTTTATTATTTTATTTCTAAAGAAATTAAATTTAAAAAAATTGAAATGAAAACTCATCTTCAACATTTTTTAGATAACCATTAAATATTAAACGATTTTCGGCATCTTTATGGATTTTATCTATCTACATAATTAATTTATTAGAAAAAAATTAAATCTGTAAAACTACAACCCATGAAGGGTGAGGCGTATAGTACTTTGAAAGACAGTACCTTTACTAACGGTTGTGCAAGGAGGTGATTTGGTCATAATCACGCTCGAACGCCAGATTTTTACTCAATCCAGGATATCCACTTCATGAGGATGGGTGGATCCTGGAGGGCTCCCGAACCCACACAGCTGACTCTCGGTTACAGAGAAAAAAATAATTACCTGCCACTGCCGGATCCGGGTCCTTGGAATTTGTAGCCCTCCCAAATTTAATAGAAATGTAAAAAATTTGTTCCAACTATTTTCCTCTTAATTATCACGTTTAGAGAATTATTTTATAGCTATCACAATTAGACTATCAGTTTTAATTTAAATACCCTCAAGTTACGATTAAATTAATTTTCATAATAAATATTATTTATTTTTATTAAAGACTTGTGATGTTAAATAAATCTAGTGATCTATTATACACGCATCATACTCTGGTCATTTCGCAGGAAAATGCTTACTCATTCTTTTATAGCCCTAAAAAAAAATACTGTTTTTTATAACCATTGATCATTATCAAGCTTCGTCACTCGAGTTTCTATTGCTGCTGACCAGACGGACACGGGAGATAAGAAACATTAGGTATAAGTGTTACAAACTGGCTAATGACACAGGTGCGATCCTCTGACCTCAAGGATCTGATAAGGAGATGATGGGGCATTGGATTTTAATGCAGACTTGGCGTGCATCACTTATGGATGTTACTAATTGCCTCTACATATGTCATGGTGTGTCGTCGCATCTGATTCCGTTTGATTATTGTCAGTGGGTCCAGTAATAGTTGTGATCCAACGGGGCCCCTGCTATGAAGTCTTTTTGTTTTAGTGCAATAAACGTATTCCAGATGCGTTACAACCTAAATAAGTTGAACAAAAAATGACTACAGTGTAATAGGTATCATCGATTATCGCATGAGAAAATTTGAAATAATTCACATTACTATCTAAAGTATCTTTGAAAAAAATAATTTATTTGTATGAAAAATGGTCACAAAACTCCCATATTATTTAACTGAAATTTTATAAAAAATTAAAAATTATCATGTACAGTTATAATAAGGGATGGAATTTTCATGTGATAAAATAGATAAGATATTTACATAGCTTAGCCGCTATTTTTGCAGAAATAAGTAAACAAAAAAATATATCAGAAAAAATAACCAAAACTGGAAAAATTCAACTTAAAAAAAAACCTAAAAATAAATAAAACACCATATACGGCTTTATGATTGGTTAAATAAATATTTAAAAAAGAAAAATCTATTTATCTTATATAACTTAAACCTGATTGTAATTTGAATGAAACCATTGAACTCATCGGAAAGTTAAGGAGTTCAGAATCATATTAAAATTTTAGCTTTCCTAACATTGGATGTATATTAAATAATGAAGAGCTATCAATCAGTGTTATAATTCTTATGAATGAATGGATTTTTTTTAACTAACACTAGATTTCATTTTTGTTGAAAAACAATGTACCAAATGAAAAGGAAAATATGGACTTTTTTTAACCGTAAAGTATGTAAAATAAATGAAGAAAAAGTAAAAAAAAACTTTAGATGGGAAAAAATAGTTTAAAGAATAACTAAATGTTCTTTAGAAGAATATTTGATTCTCTAAATAGAACGTTATTATTAATAAACGATTCTTTTGTTTATTTTTTCCTTAATCCTTAAGAGAGATTTTTATTTAAAAAAAAAAACAACAAACATTTCCAAATCTTATGATTTCTCAAGCCAAAGCTTTTTTTAACAAAGAAAAAAATTATTACAAAAATTGGTTAAAATAAATTCATTTAATTTTTAGTAAATTAATAAATAAAAATAAAACGCTGCAGATGTTCAATAATCAGTTTTAGTCTTTAAGGAGGCTCTTTCCTAAATGTCTAAAAGTTTAATACAAACTTCTACAAAATTTAAGTTAAGATTTATTTTCTAAGATAAAAACAAATCTTGCTTTAACTATGTTATATAGTAAAAAATCCTTTCCTTTAACGCCAAGGCAACTTATTTACAAGTTGTTATAATTTTCTTTATATTGTTATAAATAATTCAAAATGAATATTATTTGTTTTTTAAATAGCCTAAAAATAAAAATAACAAAACAGTATAAAAAAAAATTAATGATAACCTACGTATCTTTTTTTTTTTTTTATAAATTCTTACTCTCTTTGTATATTTATTATAGTTCTCTTGTCCCATCTTACAATGTTTATACCTTGTTTGTTAGCCCTGGCAAAGCCTTGCAAAGTGGAGCGAAACTTTCGTTACTATAAAATATTTTATACCTTTATTGTGGCCTACATCCCTTAAAAAACGTCCCGATATCCTTGATATATTTGTTACTTCCCAAATACC
>NW_027109975.1:50608-60119 GCF_000696795.3 Halyomorpha halys | reverse complement strand
ATGTCATTATGATCAAATTTACTGGTTGTATTTTTTTATACAGTTGTAAATATCAACAAATAAATAAAATAAAAAAAAAAATAATACCTTTATTGAACTATACACGGACTATCTTCCTTCAAAAAACAAACATCTTAGTACCAACCAGGAGTCATTTATAAAATCAAATGTATAAAAGAGTGTTATTGTAAATTTTAAATAAAAAGACAAAATAATTTTAAATATTTTGTTTTTCCCAGACCTAATTATACTATTTGATATTCTTAAATTTTGAGGTTCAATCTGAGGTAGGTATCAATAAGTTTTAGAAATATAATTTCACAAACTAAATTACTAATTATTATCACTCAGCTAAAACCCTTCTTATCACTTACCACTTGTCAGTGTTGGAAATCATTGTGTGAATCTTGCGGATGGATCACTTGAGAGAACGATTCTTTTAGAAGAATCGATTCTTTACACTGATTCCCGATTCATCTGCCTATTTCTCCTAACAGTTACCCACTTATATTTAAGATCTCTCCAACTATCGATTTAGTTTATAGTTGGTTTGTTTTATGTAAAACAATAAAACAAATATCATTTTGATGTTTGATTTGAAATGAGTTTTGAAAAATTAATAAGAATAAACTCGTTACCCTGAGACCAGAGAGTATCTCTGACGGACCAGTGTTTGTGCCCTCTATGCAGTGGCGACCACAGGGAGGCAATAGGCCACTAATGAGGTCGATTGTGGGCGACCACAAATTAATAATACGAGCTGGCTGATTGATGCCATGGGCACATCAGATGCTCCCGTAATTCGACTGTTCCTGTGAACTAGGGGCTGCAGGTGCACTACCGAAGCTCGCTGGGCTTACACCTGGAAACTAACAAACAGGTGCGATACGGGTTTTTTGGAGAAAAACCGTTCGTAATGGTCCCTGCCTGTGTGTAATCCTTGGAGGGTTATGCCAGGTAGAGAGGTTAGCAAAATAGTCGGAGGAGTACCTATGGTGGTGTATATTGAATTTACTGAGAGAATTATGTTTGAAAATGTAGGGTTGTAGCAAATTTCTATTATTGATATATGTCGATACATCATTCGATAATTTTAATTAGTGAAGTCACGTATTTAGTTAGATCTGTTTGGCTAACCGAAGTGAGTAGAAAACCACGTTAAGATAAATAAAAAAACTTAAGACAATAAAATTTGTTGATTCTTCACTCTAGTTTTGTGCCTATTGCTCTACGGTGATGAGTGAGCTATTTAATCAAAAGAATATTTTCCTATAGTTGCTGTAAATCACATAATAGTTCGCAATCCGCATTAATTGTATAATGAGCAGCAGACTGCGGTATCATAAAATTTAAAAAATGACATAGGTGATGTTTAAATAAATCAAATTTGAAGCTCAAAACACTCTTTAGTTCTTTAAAAGTCCGATTTTTCGGCCAAATCGGCCATCCTCAAGGACAATTTTAAATACAAATAAATTATTATTCACATCAATAATTCAAAATTTTATTTGCAGGATATTCTGCCCAGGCCATAAATTTCAGTCATAATTACCCAATTTTGCCTCTTTTCACATCAATAATGAAACTTGTAATTACAAATCAATTTAACCTTATTATCACTTTCTTATCCATTAAGATTAAAGATTAAGGTTCAATTGATTTGTAATTAAAAGTTTGAATATTACTGTGAAGAGTGACAAAATCCAGTTATTTTGACTGATAAATTTATGACCTAGGCAGAATAGCGTACAAGGAAATATTTAAATTATTGATATGAATGTAAATTTGTATTTAACATTGTCCTTGAGGATGGCCGGATAGATCGAAACGTTGGAGTTTTAAAGAAATAAACAGTGTTTTGAAACTTTAATTGGATACAATTTAATTTATTTAAACAATAATAACCAGTCTCAAGAAAGTGAAAAGATTATATATAGATATATAGGTTGAATAGTTGACTTTTCTTATATGCTATCATTAAAAATAAAATAGAAATTATACCAAGAAAAAATGATTTACCCTTTCTCACCCAGCGATACAATACTTCCCAGTGGACACTTTGCATTGCCTCTAGGGTAAAATGATCATATAGTAATTTGCAATAGTCGGTATTAAAAATTTCATTTTTTCTGTACGGTTAAACGGTATTGTTGTATTCTTACTGTATGAAGCATACCTTCACCTTAATGCCAGGGACACTTCACTTTTGGTTGGCTGGTTGGGTTGTAGTGGACTGTATAATTCAAAAAAATGTGAAATGATTAAATGGAATAAAATTCTATTGTTTTATGTTACAAGTGATGTAGGGAGTAACCGAAAGAAAGCATTTATTATTAGATGGTTAGTAAAATTTTGAATGACTGGGCTATGGAAATTGTAGATATAAAAGCGAGGTGGTTGATGATGATGTGGATGTTAACTATTGCTAGGTGGACGTATTCCATGGTTCTTACTTCCGTCCATATTCTTAGACCTCTCTCCTCTCTGCTTCTGGGAACAACTCTGGGAGTTTTACTCACTCATGGTAGATTCCTGTTGAGAGACAAAAAGGAATAATGGATTGCTTCTACCAGAAGACAAGATGGCTATTTCACATTAGTCTGGGTTGCTTCTCACCACAGAGAGCGCTGGAGGAGGTTAGTTTTGACTGTTGGCCACATGAGCGCTAGTATATCCTGTAGGCTATTGTATGCTATAATGTATTATGGTGGCCCCTTCAATTCAACCTTTCGGTTGCCGTAGGTTACCCGGAACACTTACTGTGGTACTAATGCAGTTGTATAATGGTTGTAAACAAAAGGACGATTCCCTTTTGTTGCATTGAAGATGTGTGTCTTGTATTATTCCCTAGGGGTTTGTGTAGTGTAGGGGTTAGGTTCGTGAGTGGTCAAAATTTTACTATTTATTTAAAAATTTATATTAATAAACTAGGATATCTATAATGCCATAAGTTTCTATGCGATAATTGTTAATGCTCTCTATGGTTTTCTAACCGTCTAAATCTATGACGCAATAATCACGGAACTTCATAAGGTTCGTCAGCAAATCCTAAGTGCATTGCCTATTTTCATCAATTGCTGAAACGTATTTCTGGAGATTTAAGTTTAGATTTCTTATTGCATTTCATATTAAAAGTTCGAAGTAATTAATGAATATTTGCATATGATTATTATTAATGCATTTTCGAGGAATATTTCATAAAAACCAACATCACTAAAATATTGCAATGCAACATATTCATTTTGTAAATATACATTACATATGATGGCCTATCAGCCAGACCTTCTACGTAATTCCTAATACAGACATGTTTTTCTCAACCGATAAAGTAATTTCCCCTCATTTGAATTCTTTTTCAATTTTTCCAGGCCACATGTCACGGAGCTAAAGCACTCAGGGGAAATGAAAACCGGCTGGTAAGAGAATGATTTAAATAAAGTTGAAAAAGACGAATAAGCGGGCATTAGAGGAGGAGATGGTGGGGCATGAATATGTTGATTAACCGATGCCGGCCGCCGGGCGAGGACAACCCCTCAGGTGATTTTTCAACAACCCCAGGAAATTTCATATGGGCCCTATTAACTGAAGCTACGGGCCTAATTTAGGGGGAGCCCCACCATTTTTGAAATTGATAACCATTTCCTGTCTCCCACCCTTCGATATTGCAGGGATGGTCATCCTCTTCTGAGTTAAATATTATTTATTTCCTGTGAACTTGTCCAGAAGTTTGGAGTATCGTATAAGTTAAAACACTCCATAAAAATAAAAATCGATTGATATAACGACCATTATACCTTTATATGTAAATTACCTTTATATATTAAATCTTTTCAGAGCAAAGAGATAAAAGAATTATTTTACAATGCCCTAAATACAATTTATTTATTAAATACAATTTCCTAAAATTGTATAAAATTTTTGTTTTCATCCAGTTTGACTTGCGAGGTTAATTGAAATCGGTGGTACTGAGCTTGTAGCCCTTGTTATTCGAGTATGTTCCATGGTTTTGGTAAAGTTGCCGTATTTTTTATTTTTGTTATATACTGATTTTAATTCTTTTTGCTCAGATCTGGGTAGATACAGCGGTTTATCCAGTTGCTTGTTAACCTCGTCATAAATTAATTACTTAACCACAAAAATCATCGCTTTACAATTATTAAATTAATGTTGATTTTTTTTATTGTAAATGCTCAAATCAGAATTCATTCAGCTAAATTATTATCAAAGTAATGATGATAATTATATATAAAAGAGATATGTTATGTATGACATTGTTACGATGCTACTGGAGAATTAGGGACATGTTTAAAATAAAAAAAGGTAGATATTATAGGACATCAGGCAATGGTCAATATAAAAAATATAGTAAAAAAAAAATGTTTCGTTTTTTAATATAGGTGATTATTTTATTTTTTTTATTTTTGCTGTTTAATAAATTTAGTTATTTAAACTTTATTTTCATATCTTATCCTTTCATATCCTTCTCCACTGTTTATTAAGTTGCCCTAGTTTGATTTTACATAATAATACTATTTTTATAAGATTTTCAAATCTATTAAATTTTCTTCCAAACCTTCAATCTATCTCTATTTATATATTTTTTTATTTGTACCATTCCAATGATTATTGAATTATATTTATTATTTATATTTTCCTTGTTGTGTATAAGGTTTCGGATTTTTTTTTTTTTTTTTTTTAAAGAGATTTTGGCCAATTTGTACTTTTACAAATTAATAAATAACATAAATAAATAATCTTTTAAAACTGCCAAAATGAATATAATCTCGTCTATAATTTTCATTGTACAACGTTTCAGGACAATTGTCCCATACTCATGCACCTTTACAATCCTAAAATTAAGTTATTCTTGTTAACAATTTTTATCAATGTTATATGTGCATATTAAATAAGCTTTTAATCATATTTACCACATATTTGTCATATTTTTAATTTCCATATTGAAATCATGTCATCTATACAATCATAGTTTAAAATTATTTTACACCACACTATTTAAATTATCATCTTTCTCTATTGTTACATTCACTTTGGAAGTTTCATCACCTCAACAATTTGAAAAATGAATATAATGAAACTTTATAAAAAGAAAATAAAGAAAAAATATTCATTAATGATTATAATTAATTAAATATTGTAAATAACTTAATCAAATAATCGTACACAATTAATTAATTTAGTTATAAATCTTTTACTACATGTTTTTAAAAGTCTTTGCAACATATTTTTAATTTTGAATAAAATGATTATTTTTAAGTATTACTGAAACTTAATGATTATATTAAAACAGTATAATTAACAATGGAAATGACAGTAGATAATAAATTAAAATTTCTTGATAAGAATAGTAAAAAACTGATATAATGTAATACATGATTATTGCTCTAGCCTCCCATGTAGTAAAGATTATACATATACATAATAATACATGATTATACCTGATAAAAGTTAAAGTTTAAATTGGTATAATTAAACAAATAACATAGTTTCAGGTAATCATAAAATAGTTAATATCAAACCAATAAAACGATCATCTAAAGATTAATCAATGAGGAATAATAAAAAGTAACCAAACCGCTACAAAAATTCAAAACAGAATATTTTAAAAATAATAATTCCCTTATTACTTATGTGAACAGAAGAACATAAATTTTTTTTTTTATAATTAAATAAACTTAAAATAAATAATACTACTAACATGAAAGATAAAATTAATCTTTTAGACAAATAGAATACATTATACTGATTAGACTGTCTAAATTGCGAAATTATTGACATTGGTGATACTTCTCAAATACTAAAAACTTGGGTCAAGCTAAAAACATATTTTTAATTGTAGTTTCGTAAGAATATTCCAAAGGTTACAGTATTATCGCACTACTGTATAACTATGTTAGGTAGATTAAATTTTGAAAAACGAGCTATGTTTGATAGTGGGAAAAATTACTAAAAAAAAGAAAAACTATAGTGCCCATATAACAAAGATAATCAAAAAAGTCGGAAAAAAGAGAAATTAAAAGACGGATACAAAGAATTTAAATAGGCAAAAGGTAGTTATTTTAAATAGAATAAAATTAGGATAGTTATAGGATAGAAAAACAATAAATAAAAATAATTTCCAATAACCTATAAAAAAAGTTGAAATAATTATTTTTGAACAATTAGTGTATAAATACAACACATTTTTATAAGTAAACGAATAAAAATAAATATATGGAACGTTTGTGTGACAATAAAAAAATGATATGAAAAAGTGCTGAATGATATATACTATGCCAGTGCTACTATTTTATTATAAACGCTGTTAATGATAATAAGTTTAATTTTAACAAGTATTTTAAATATGATTTTTATGAAGAGTCTAAAAAAATAAACTTGGACTATAGCATTTTAAACTTAATTTATTAGTTATTGTATTAATTTATTATTAGTTTCTATATGGTTAAAAAAAAAAATCAATCAAGTTAATATTAATATGTGACTTTAATAATTTATTATGTTTAAAATTTTTAATTTTAGATCTGAGAATGGTTATCATTCCCCAAAACATATGAAATTATTAATACATTCGATAAAATTTATATATATTTTTTCTTTATATTAACTATTGACTGATCTTCAGTAATATTCTTTATAAGTGTAGAATGTATGGTATAGTTATATATAATTATTGTATATAATATATTATTATTATTATAATTGTAAAGTAAACCTGCCTTCTCTTCTTTAAAATATTCTTAACGTTTTGTAATTAATACACTGTTAGTATTGGGAATTGAAGAACTTATTGATTCTCTTAGTGCCTAGTTTACCCATTTGAATTTCATTTAATTTTCCACTTGACAGAACGGAAAGCTAATATCCGAAGCTGCAACAAACTAATTAGATTGTTCTCCGCTAGAATGCAGCAATAGATAATGAGCGATGGTCCTATTTTGCCGTAACACTGACAGACGATACGCAACGGCTATTGGCATGGGCTGTCAGCTAGGTGGCCGCTCCAGTGAGCTCCTATTGCTAACAAATTGCTCGCATTCCACTTATAATTCGACAGCGTTAGTGATCCGTAAATAGCAGATATTCGGCCCGTGAATGAGATGGAAAACCCATCAGTACGACTCCCACCAGCTATCAAAGTGGCCTCCAGTTGGATTTGCATGTCATACATGTAAATGGCTTCTTTTCCCGTCAGCGTTGTTAGTCGGTGTCCTACGCCGAATTGAGAGCAACTTCCAGCCAGAGTAAATAAAACCCGGGTAGGAGGGTTAATAAGAAAAAAAAATAATACAAACGAAAAACGAGAATTGGAACAAATCAAAAAACGATCCCCTGAACCGTGAAATTTCAATTTCCCAGGGGACTGAAATTGACAAAGTGATGCAGAGAAATATAATATTGTTCTGCTAAGGGTGGGAGATGTTTTGGCGAGCCCCGAGGCAGCCTGTCTGATAGGACAACTCTCTGTAAGCGGGCCAACACCGTAGAAGGATGATAAGCCATCCAGAACCATGTGGAATATACCATGACTTTCTATATCCGAACAAGCTTAGTTAGGCACAACAATGTTTTGGCAATTTTGTCATTGTTTGAAATTTATTATTGATTTTACCTCACTAAAACAGAAAAAAACAAGGAGATGCCATAAACAAAAAGTATATATTAATCAGCTCTTTGATACCAATTTCGGGGCGAGAATAAAGAAATAATAATTTAAAAAAAAAGATTTTCAGTAAGACAAGCATAGTCTACAATCTACTCATAGTCATTGTGAATAAAATAGACTTAAATACTAATAACATCACATTTACTTATTGTATTTTTATATTAATGTTATAAAGTTTTAAATTTCAATAAATAAATTTAATATGTATCAGCGAAATTAAAAGCCCTAAGGGATTGTTTTGCAGCTGTTATCTTGTTCAGCTGCTGACCTTGGCTTAAAAATACCATAATTTAAACACTGGGTTAACGAACCCAGAGAGATGTACTACCTGCCATATTGAATTTTAAATTGATATTTGATAAAAATATTAACTGCTAACGTTCACATAGGTAGGCTGTAAATTAACTTAATAATTAATAAATAACTTATGGCATGATTGAAGTAACGTTAAAATTTAAAATGACGAAATTTGTTTTTAAACAGCGGGGATTAAAAATTACAAAATGTATTATGTTTTAAACGAAGATTTCAAAAAAAAATTTTTATTAATATATAAAAAAAATGTTGATGAGATTGTTTCATTATTTCCTTATTCGTTTTGATTAATATTAAAAATTAAATAAGATTCCAACTAGAAAATAAAAGAACAACAATAATAGAGTTGTTTATAATAAAAAGTAATCTATTCAGTTATTTCATATTTAATTTGTATTATTTACCTTAGCTTTCTTATTTTGATATTATTTAATTTATTATCTGGCTATGTTTATTTACAGCGTGTATATATTTTATTATTAATATTTGTATCATTTTTTTTGAAAATTTGGAAATTAAGCCCTGTTATCCTATTTCAATGAGGATAAGACTTATTTGTATTTTGAGGTATGCTGTTCACTAACAGACGCACAAACAATTTTGTGAGATTAGATTTTTAGGAATCAGGGGATCTCAAAAAATGTGTTTCTATCCATAACTCGAATTCGAAATTTTTCACGATAGTTATTGAATACGTTTTCTTACTACATATAACATATATAGGCAAGTAATGTGGAAGAAAAACTTGATTTGTGTTCACGAAATACCTCTTGAATGTTCCTATCATCGATTCAGGAAGTGAAAGGTTTTGTTGGCTCTTCTATTGGCCATTTCTTCTTGCAGCGTTGATATCTTCATTATCATCCTAGTTCATGAGAGTAATTATATAGTCTTTCCTAAGGGGAGGCCCATCAATACAAGCGTTCATGAAGTTTCAGGACTTTCTCCTGGAAAGGCTTAAAGTTTTTATACAATAATTTATATGAGATTGCTGTTTTTTTTTTTTACACTTTTTAACATAGAAATTTTTTATATGGCTTAGTTTAGGAATATACAATAGTCAACTATTTATATATATAATATATAAAATATTTCATAACGCAATTTGGAAAATTTATATTTGGAAAAAATCTGTTAATGGTTGGAAAAACAGGCGGAATTGTATTGAAATTAAAGAATTTACCCCTCCCAATGAATTTTCGTAGCATAATCTATTTTTGTATTTTTCATATCGTTTTATCAAAGCTGGAAATCCCATTTATCCTTTACTAAATATCTCTGATTGAAAAAAAATAAATTAAGATCTAGAATATTATTTTCCTTTCTTGTTTGCGTGTTTCATTTTTTTAAACTCTTTGTTAAAGATCGGGTAAAACAACTTCATTGCTGTAGTTTCTTTTTTTTTTTTTTTTTTTTTCAGTATTCCGTTCAAGAGAGGATGATTTTTTCCTTTTATTTATTGTTTTCCCTTTGATCAATCACACCTAAACCTCAATTTTTGTAATACTGAGATTT